>NC_064809.1:61775795-61822176 GCF_023721935.1 Panthera uncia | reverse complement strand
TCAAATGATTTTTGTTTTTATCCAAAAAAAAAAAAAATGGAAATCTTAAGTAGAATTGTCTTTTTCAGACCTTTGTTGAATCAAAACTAATGAAAGAAGAGCTTATAGTATGTCAAGTTCATGGCTTCATTAAATTTCAACTGTATTACAGGCAGTGTAGAACATGTTGGTTTATTCTTTGTGTTATAATGCTTCTGTGAACCAATTTAGTTTTATGTTAAAACTGGGATGAAGGGAGGGTATGGTGGGGCAAAAAGGGAGAGGAGAAATTGAAGGGAAGAAAGTCACACGTCTTTGTAGTTCACATTTCTTTATTATATATTATGTATATATAAGCATATGATATTATAAGTGAGTATTTACATTCAGTATTCAGCTGGGGTAATTAGAGAGCTTCACTTTCCCTATCAAAACCCTGTTGTAGTATGTCAGCTTGTTTCTTTCAGAAGCGTTTTGCTAACTATTGAAGATGGCTGGAAAGAATAGGAACAAAATGATTAATTATGTATTTTGATAGAAATAAACAGCTGAGAAATTTCCTGAGGTTTTACAAGAATATTTGAAGGCTGATGTCCTTTTCCCTATTATTGTATTTATAAGTGGTAATTATTTTAGAAGGGTTAGACAAAAATTAGCAATATTTCAAATATGGTAGTATGTGCAGGATAGTAGCCAGTGAAAGAAAATAAACAGGAAAAGCAGTCTACATGAAGGACAGTAGAATTTCACCTGTTGTAAACTCAGCATAGGCATTATGAACTGTATGATTTTTATGATATTAAAGTACATTAAGATAGTTTCATTTAGACTACCTGGTATTTAGTCTAAGGATGCATACTTGATTCCTCGATCATTTTTCTGTCATATAAACTCGGAAGCTTGATTTAATGAAATGTTTTCTGCTTAAATTTGCTTTACGAGTTAAAGAGAAACTTACATTTCTTACACATTTTCCCTTCCCCAGTTTGCTATTTATAATTGTAAGATTTTCCATTTTTGCTGAGTATCCTGTTTAGCAGGGCTTAGCCTTGCATGCTCTGTAAAGCTGAATTAAAGCCATCTTTTCAATACTGCTACATTAGCATTGTTTTCCTCTATCTTAGCTGCCATTTACTTGAAGAACATGGTGACACAGTACTGGCCTGACCGAGAACCTCCACCAGGGGAAGCGGTATTTCCATTCAACATTCATGAAAATGATCGCCAGCAAATACGTGATAACATTGTGGAAGGAATAATTCGGTCTCCAGATTTAGTGAGGTACATTATACTATATATGATTAGTAGCAGGCACAAAATACTTGGATGGGAGAGGTTGGATTTAATCATCAGCTTCAAGTTCGTATTTCTAAAGAGGTAAAGTAATGAAGGTGGGCACTCAAAAAATATTGTTTTACTTATTTGTCTTTGCATTTGTAATTATTTGCCTCAGAATATTTTGGAAAAGATTTAGTTGCCATAATTAGCCACAAAGAGTTAAGGCAAAAATCATACTTAACTAAGATTATATAAATCCTTGCTATTTAAATAATCTGTGTTCTTAGTTATGGTTTCTTTACGTTTTACTATCTGTTTCTGCCACTTCCCCCACCCTGATACAGGGAAATTGACTTCTGGGAATTTTAACCTACCACTTTTCTTTATACTTTACCTATCTTTTTACTCATTTTTTATGAACTGAGTATCTTTTCCTTTGGAGAAGACAGGATAGAGTAGGTATAAGCTAGAAGATTGCCTCTGGTTTTTATTTTTTATTGTTTTTAAATTTATTTTATTTTTAAAAAATGTTTATTTGAGAGAGAACATGAGCAGGGGTGGGGCGGGGAGAGAGGAGGAATCCCAAGCAGGCTCCATGCTGTCAGTGCAGAGCCCGACGTGGGGCTCAAACTCATGAACCATGAGATCATGACCTGAGCTGAAATCAAGAGTCAGATGCTCAACCCACTGAGCCACCCAGGAGCCCCTGGTTTTTAAAATTCAGGTTAGAGGGTCAACTGGGTAGCTTAGTGGGTTGAGCGTCCAGCTCTTGATTTCTCAGCTCAGGTCATGACCTCGCAATTTGTGGGATTGAGCTCTGCATTGGGCTCCAGGTTGATGGCATGGAGCCTGCTTGGGATTCTCTCTCTCCCTCTCTCTCTGCCCCACTGTGGTGTGTGCACTCTCTCAAAAGAATAAACAAACAAACAAACATAAAAATAAAATAAAATTCAGATTAGATGCTATAGAGCAGCACTGTCCAAGAGACCTTTTTATGATGATGGAAATCTATAGCCATGGCATGACTATTGAGTACTTGAAATGTGGCTACTGTAACTGAGGAATTGAATTTTTCATCTAATTTTGGTTAAAGTGTTAACATAGAGCTAGTGGCTTCCCCTATTGCACAGCAGAGCTCTTGAGTCATAAAAATTTTGCAATTTTAAAAAAGGAAAAATAGATTTTTTTTCAATGTGAGCTTGTAATTAAGTTTCTGTTGAAAAGGGAGGAGGGAAATAGGTGAACCTGAGGTAGGGGAATGAAACTGTTTAATGTTAAGAGATGAGATATAGCTTTATCCCCGAGTGTCTCATGTACATAATGTCATAAGCAGTAGTAGGGGAAAAACGTGGGAGGAGAACAAAAGGAAGGAGAATAAACATTGAACTCCTCTTTGTGTAGTTATTTTGTTAGTTAAGAGGAGAAAGTAGGCATATTGATTAAAGACAATCGCCATTATTCTCAGTGGGGTGCCCAAACGCCAGTCTGGCAGTGGTTCCCCTATGCTACTGTCATGTGTTTGTGTCTTGTCAGATCTTTACATTTCCTCTCTGAATTGTGTGATCCTTCCACACAGTAATGTAAGAAAGGATGGCTGCTCATTGCCATTCTTGGTGTGATTGGAATAAGAAAGGGTTGACGGGGGAGGGTCACCTGAAGGTGAAATTTAGAAAAATGAAAAGTTTCAGTTTTGTTGCACACAAATATGACCTATTTATTGTTTAGGAACAACTGCTGGTGGTGCAAGAGGAGACGTTTATCTTTGTTATGAGGCAGTTGCTTTATGTCCTTAAGGCTTAATTGTAATCACTTTTGAAGAACTGTTTTCAAAGTTTAAGAGTATTGCAAAGGAAATTTTTCAAGTGGATTTTGTAACATAAAGTAAAGGTATTATTTTGGGAGTTTCATTTCAGAGAATCCTAGTTATTGGCTATTCAACTGAACACACAGTTTTGTTTCCTAATCATTTGCAAATGACCACATAAGGACATATTGGTTGTTTGTAGAAGAAAAATGTTTTCCTTATTTTTTTTTCAATCTCAATACAGTAGGGATCCCATTGGAGAAATGATTACCGACTTAAACGTTATGAGGTCACATCTTTTATCACTTAACTTTGTGGTGTTATTAAAGAGAATTCTCTCGGGGCACGTGGGTGGCTCGGTGGGTTGAGCGTCCACCTTTGGCTCAGGTCATGATCTCACGGTTCGTGGGTTCAAACCCTGTGTCAAGTTCTGTGTTGACAGCTCAAAGCCTGGATATTGCTTCAGATTCTGTGTCTCCCTCTCTCTGCCTCTCCTTCACTCACACTCTGTGTCTCTCTCTCTTAAAAATAAATAAAACATTAAAAAAAAATTAAAGAGAATTCTGTTTCATGACTTTCTTACTGCCTTTTTCTTCATTTCTTTGCAAATAACTCTTAGCTTTCATCTTCAAGAATTGCCTGCTAATAGTTTCTTATTCTTAAAGTAAAGAAATTATTACCTCAGGAAGCTTTGATAGGAGCAGCATACCGTGTTGGCTATTAACTGATAATGGATGCTTCAAGGTTTTGGCTCACAGAGATGCTTCCCACGGTTATGACGGCCTCTGTTTTACCTACTTTGACTATTTTTAGACTTTTTCCAGTTGAAATTATACAATACTTTATTTGTTTTGTTTTGTTTTCCCCTTAGGATATAATAACCAAAAGCTGGAAAATTTTGCAGAGCTGAGGTGGATTTGTTGCCTGTTTTGTTTTTTTTTTGGCAAAAATTTAAATGAATTTTTATTTTTAATTTCTTGTTTTTCCCCAAAGCTGTATTTAGGATAATCCTGTTTGAAAATTTTCATTCATTTTAGGAAATTACCTATTTTGTTTGTTTCCATAAGTAAAGATACTGAGGAAGTTTTCCTTTATAGGACTGTTGTTTTTTTCCCCCTACCCCTGATATGTAACTATATAATATAGGTAAATAGGAGTTAGAGTGTTTTTATGAAAATTATTAGAGGTGTTTGAAACCTGATATTTATAACTACTTAGATTTTGGACTTTTTTCCCCCACCTTATAGAGTCCAGTTAACAATGTGTCTCCGTGCCATCATTAAATATGATTTCCCTGGTCACTGGCCAGCGGTAGTCGACAAGATAGACTATTACTTGCAATCACAGAGCAGTGGAAGCTGGCTTGGCAGTTTATTATGTCTGTATCAACTGGTGAAGACATATGAGTAAGTTGATTTCTGTTGGCTGAAGATACCAGTCTTGTGTTACTTAGAAAGGATTAAATTGCAATAGAGAGATCTGCTCTATGGGTGTTCTGCAAAATCAGGTTAGTTTGGGAAATGTTAGGTTAAGCACAAACATGTTTATTTACTACAGTTATTCAAAGAATCTTTAATCTGCTATTGTACATTGCTAATCTCTAAGGCAGTGATAAGATATGCAGTGTTTCTTGAATTTGTCAGTTTCAGAGGCCCATTTAGTAACAGCTTTCCTTGGAAACTCTCATATAGAGGTACTCTAACATTTGTGTTCAGGTGGGTGCATTGTTAAGTAAACCAAACATTTAACTTTTTGGATGCAAGATGTTGAAGTTTCTTTGCTAGTAACCTTCTTTTCGATAGAAGTTGCTTGGGAGATAGGAGACTAGTGTCACATTTAATAGCATTGCTTTCTGGTTTCTAAGAGGATTGCTTCCTTCTTAGGTATGCAGAGTCCTATAGTTAAAAACTAGTTAGTTCAGACTCTGTAGAGTCTTTAGAAGATTATTTTAAATTGGGAGCAATTGAAATGATCTAAGAACACCTAAGTTTGCAAGCTATTTTAACTTCTCAATTTAGCGTATTATAAGAAGAAATGTTTTTTTCCCCACATTATAATAGGATTGTCCATTTAAAAAGGCATATCAACTTGTATTTTATAGGAAGAGTTGTGGTATGATGAAAATTTAGTAGAAAAATTCATTTAGGAAATTTGCAAAATAGTCTAGAATGCTTTTAAATCAATTTAAATCTTTCTAGAAAGATTTTAGTTTCGCTGCCTAAAACAGGGATGTGCTCTTTCAAAGTTTCTTCCAAGTTTATTCTAACAGTCCAAACAAAATGTTAGCCAGTGTTTGGAATGTTTTGTTAGCTTTATCTAGTTTAAAAAATATTTTTTATTCATTATTTATAGCTCTTTTGTAGGGGGGGAAATGATTTTTTTGTCTTTTTGTCTTTGCTCATGTAGATATAAGAAAGCAGAGGAAAGAGAGCCTCTTATAGCAGCAATGCAAATATTTCTGCCTCGTATTCAGCAACAAATCATGCAGCTCCTTCCTGATTCCTCACATTATTCTGTTTTACTACAGAAACAGATTCTGAAAATCTTTTATGCACTTGTTCAGGTAAGTTTCTACTGCAGAAGAAAAATATAGGGTCTTGTAAATATGACATATGGAAAGTGCTTAATAAATGTCAGTTATTAAAAATTATTATATATTCTCACATGTATTTATTTATTTTTTAAAAATGTTTTATTTATTGAGGTTGGGATGAGGGGAACAGAGAGAGGAGAGAGAGAATCCCAAGCAAGCTCTGCACTGTCAGCATGGAGCCTGATGCAGGGCCTGATCTCACAAAACTGGGATCATGACCTGATCCGAAATCAAGAGTTGGACCCTTAACCGACTGAGTCACCCTGGTGCCCCTCACATGTATTTCTTAAAAAAACAAAAAACAAAAACAACCTCATGAGAGAATAGGCTCACAGAAATTAACTTAGTCATCCAAGGTTATCTTAGTGGCAGAGCTCAGAGTCACTGACTATACCTTTCACTCCAGTGTCTGAAGTGCTGGGTAAGGAAGAACCAGGGTAATTAACTGCCCCTAAATTACTTGCTTAATCTGTCAGCATTCTGCCTACTGATAAATTAGGATTATGGGAGAAGAGGAAGGAAAAGAAGAGGGTCCCTCTTTTACTGGGAAATCATACTGGTGATAGTTTCTTTGCAATTTGACCCAATTTAAAGCTAACAAAAAAGATTTAGTACCTCATTTTTCTTCACTTAAACTACTTCCTTTTTCTTATCTGAAAGCTGTAAAGAACATTAATATGAGAGTCTAAAACATAATTAGAAGGGGACAGAGATGGAATGTTTTAAATATAAAAATATTTTAAATTTAATCCTTGAAAGATTTAGATAAATTATTTAGATCTGGGTGGAGGAAGAATAATTGTCAGGCTCTAAAGTGTTTGAAGATGAATGAGTCATATCTCTGTTAGCATGCCTTTTTTTTTTTTTTAAGTTTACTTATTTTGAGAGAGTGAGCGTGGGGTGGAAAAGGGGCATAGAGAGAGGGAGAGAGGATCCTAAGCAGGCTCCACACTCAGCGTGGAGCCCGACACAGGGCTTGATCTCATGACAGAGATCATGACCTGAGCCAAAATCAAGAATCATACGCTTGACCAACTGAGCCACCTAGACTCCTCTAACATGACTTTTTAGTTAGTCATGGCAAGAGGGTAGTGTTGTTGAGCTAGAGAGCCGAGATAGTTGGTTTTGTTCTTGGCTCCATATGCCACTTAATTAAGTACTTTTGTAGTATTTCAGAATATTTCACTTTAATAACAATTTATATTTTTAGATGAATCTTTTAAACTTAAAAAAATTTTTTTAATGTTTTTCTTTATTTTTGAGAGAGAGACAGAGTGAGTGAGGGAGGGGCAGAGAGAGAGAGGGAGACACAGAATCTGAAGCAAGCTCCAGGCTCTGAACTGTCAGCACAGAGCCCAACATGGGGCTTGAACTCACGAGCTGTGAGATCATGACCTGAGTCGTTTAACTGACTGAGCCACCCAGGCACTCCAGCATCTCTTAAACTTTTAATAGAGAATGATCTGATGTAGGGTTTTTTTGTTTTTTTGTGTGTTTTTTTTTTTCCAGCTTAGCCTTTTGTGGGGAGATGGAAGGAGGAGAAAGTGTATCTGAAAAGAGAGAAGAAACTAGGATACTTGGAAACTATATTCTGCCCCCCCCCACCCCTGCCCTTTTTTAAAACTAATAGAGAAGGAAGATATATGGTACCTTTGGCTATTTTTTAAAACACTGTTCAGAAATTTTCCTTGGGAGAAGCACTCTACTCTGAGGGAAATATTTTTTATTCAGTGAGATGTTCTGCTGTTAGATAGAGGAACATCCCATTTATACAGAGGCTGGACTTCCCTTTCCCATCTAAAGAAGCATAGTAGGAATCAGGAAGTAAGAGGCTGATGAAATGATTTTCCTAAAGCCTCCACCTCTGTTTGATTTGCTAAGAGGGCAAAGTCTAGAATGTTTTCTCTCAACATTTGCTGCTGCAAACATAAAAAACCAATGCAAACCCTCAACATTTTTAATCACTTTGGTAATCTATTTTATGCTACTACATTAATATGCTCCCTCTGGGAATCCTGGAAGCAAAAATTCAGGCAGCTTTAAGAGGTACCATACAAGGATAATGTATGGAGAAAGTTAATGTCTGATAATTTGGGAAGAGGCAGAAAAATTTATTTTAAGGAGTATGATACAATTAAGTTGACTTTGTCTAAGTAGCATTTATTAAACATTGTGTACAGAGCATGTGGATATTCCATACATACTTCAGAATTCAGTTTGTCCAGAAGTGAACTCCTCGTCACTCTCCCACTAATGCTGAATCCGCTCCTCCTCTGCTCCCTATCTCAGGCCCAAACCATTCCCCATTGCACTTAAGCTGGGAACTTCCTAACATGGCTTATAAAACCCTTCTGGCTCCACCTTATCTTTTACCATTCTTACCTTTGTACTTTACACTCTAGGCATACCGAAATCCTTTCAGCTTCATGAGAACGTCATGCCTTCAGCCTCTGAAACGCTGTACAAAAATACAGGAACACTCTTGTCCTTTATGCCCTGGGCAGTTTGTGCTCTTTCTCCAGGTCTCAGCTTGTGTATCACTTCTAGAAAGATGTCCCTGATCCCACCAGCCTGCATGAGGCGATCCTTCCATGTGTGCCTTTAACAATGTTGTACTGTTTTTTTATCTGTATTATATATCCTACCATATTGTAATTCCTTGTTTATATGTGTGTTTTCCCTAACTAGAGTGTAAGCATTGTGAGGACAGAGACTGCCTCTTACCTGTCATTGTGTTCTTAACGTGTAGAGGTTTCGAAAATGCATGGATGCAGAGGCACTGTGACTTGCCTCCTGTAACTCACAGTGTGGTTATAGAGTAGCTATGGTGTTGTGCTACAGTGTAGAGGAAAGTAATTGAACAAAGTGTGTCATGAGGTAAAGATTTTCATTTAAGTGGTTAAAATGAGTTCTCACCACAAAAAAAGGTAATTGTGTGAGGTGATGGAGGTGTTAATCTTATTTTGGTAATCAATTAAAAAAAAATATATATATGTGCATCAGATAATCACATTGTGTATCTTAAGCTTACACAATGGTATATGTCAATTATATCTCAATAAAGCTGGGGAAAAAAGTGGTTAAAAGGAAAAGCTTGATACACAAATGGGCAAATGGTAAAAATCACTTATCTAGAATCTCATGCTGAATAAATGAGACCTTACTGTAATAAAGTTTTTTCTTTTTCATTTAAAAAGGTTGCAGAGAAACAATTCATGGCATGTATACTTCTAGATTTTCAAAATTTTAGTTTATGTATATATGCTATATTTAAGTTAAATTTACGTTGAACCATATGAAATCACCATTTTCATGGTCAAACGTTAACCATTGGATGTATTTCAGCCTTCCAATATAGGTGAAATTGTGGCTTTTTTTGGAGGGGAAGAATTATTGTTTGATGACCTCGTTCTTTTGCTTTCAGTATGCATTGCCTCTTCAACTGGTGACTAACCAGACCATGACAGCGTGGATGGAGATCTTTCGAACTATTATTGACAGGACAGTTCCTCCTGTAAGGAAGGGCTTCTGTTCTTCAGAAAAATTGGGAAAACTTGGGTTTGGGATATTTGTGGTGGGCCAATTGATTATCTCAGCCTGCTATTTGTAAAAACAATTACTATTCTCATAAAAATAGTAATACTTATTTTTATAAAGTTCAGATAAGCAAAATTAATAAAATATATTCTAAATACGATAAGAACCATTTTTTTTTTTAATTTTTAAAATTAAGTTTATTTTGAAGGAGAGAAACCATTTTTAAAACTTGGTATTTATTTTTCTGGCCTTTTTTCCCCTCTGGATCTATATATGGCCACATTTTATTTATAAAAATAGCATAGGTAGGTACTGTTTTGAAATTCATTTTTCATTTAAAATCTCTTGTAAATATTTTTTATTATGAATGTTTTTATATTGTCATTTTTGTTGAATGCTTCATTTGCTGGACATTTAGGTGGCTTTAGGGTGTTGGTGTTTGAACTATAAGGATGTATGTAGTTAAATTTTTATGTACATACACTATTATTTTCTTTGGATAAACTCCTAGAAGTGTTTAAGACTTTGACAGATCTTATAAAATGCTCTCTAGAAACATTGTCCTGGATTATACTTTATTAAGTAGGGACTGAGAATGTCTGTCATGTTAAATTCTAAAGTTGCCAGTTTGGTAGATGAAAGATGGTGTCTCTTTTTTTTTTTAAATTTTTTTTTAAACATTTATTTATTTATTTATTTATTTATTTTAACATTTATTTATTTTTGAGACAGAGAGAGACAGAGCATGAATGGGGGAGGGTCAGAGAGAGGGAGACACAGAATCTGAAACAGGCTCCAGGCTCTGAGCTGTCAACACAGAGCCCGACGCGGGGCTCGAACTCACGGACCGTGAGATCATGACCTGAGCCGAAGTCGGCCACTTAACCGACTGAGCCACCCAGGCGCCCCAACATTTATTTATTTTTGAGAGGCAGAGAGTGAACATGAGCTCGGGAGGGGCAGAGAGAGAGGGAGACACAGAATCTGAAGCAGCCTCCAGGCTCTGAGCTGTCAGCACAGAGCCGGATGCGGGGCTCGAACCCAGGAACTGTTGAGATCATGACCTGAGCCGAAGTCAGCTGCTTAACCAACTGAGCCACCCAGGCACCCCCCCCCCCCCCCCCGCCTTTTTTTTCTTTTAGTTCTTTTTTTTTTTTTTTAACATTGACAGTGTATCATTTTTATCTGTAATAACAGTGATGCTGTATTTCACTAGTCAACCTAATAACTAGTCAAAATAAATTACACATTTTTAAATGTAAGCTTGTCTTCAAATATGCAATATTCTTTCTTTTATCCATATCTTGGGACAGATTATATTGAGGTTTAATTTATATACAAAATATACAAAACTTAGGTAACAGATCAGTGAATTTTGACAAACATTTCCCTGCATCACTATTTCCCAGATCAAGATATAAAACCTTTCTGTCATCCCAGAGTTTCCTCAAGGGACATGGTGTTGTGTATTTTGTTTTACATTCATTTGGGCCTTTTGAAGGTAGGAGATAAATGTGAACAATAGCATTAGTTAGTTGAAATTTGCTTTGCTTATTTAATTCCTACCTAGCAATCCGTAAGTAAGAATTTGCATTTGTATGGCAACTTAAACTCACTATAATATTAATTTATAATAAGATTTATTTTGCTTTTGTTATTTACATAAACCCCTTTACCATGCAGGAATTTAATCTGGGTGTTTTTGTCCCCTTAGGAGACTCTGCAGATTGATGAGGATGATAGACCAGAACTAGTCTGGTGGAAGTGTAAGAAATGGGCACTACATATTGTAGCTCGTCTCTTTGAACGGTAATTCTGTTTACTAGATTTGTGATCTTATGGTCAATACCTCAGTACTGAATATAATAAAGCTCGATAGGTCCCTTGATGCTTCACAGTATATCACTGTAAGCCTTGTTTTTTATTTTTGAGAGAGCGAGAGAGTGAGCGAGCGAGTAGGGGGAGGGGCAAAGAGAGGGCAGGATACAGAATCTGAAGCAGGCTCCAGGCTCCAAGCTGTCAGCACAGAGCCCGACTCAGGGCTGAAACTCAAGAACCATGAGATCATGACCTGAGCCAAAGTCAGATGCTTAACCAACTGAGTCACCCAGGTGCCCCTCACTGTTAGTCTTTAAAGCCACAGTGGGCAAAAAGAAGTCACCCTTTGTTTGTTTTAAGGTAGGCCTGACTGTGATTATTGGCTTTGAGATTATAATGATGTGGACAGTCTTCTCTGGTCTTTCTGTTCTTCTGTAAAAAAAAGAATGGGCATGACATTTTTTAGTTCATTGGAAATACCTAGGAATTGTACAAGAAGGTGCATGGCTACTTAGTTCCATAAGAAAGTTAGTGAAATTTAATTATTGATGCATTTTTTGAAAAAGAAAAAAGAGTCATATCTAATATTTTTATTTGTAATATTTGCCCTTTAGGAACTTTTGGTTAAGTAGGTGGAAGCTTCTGTCTGAAATTTTAAGTATGGCCCAGAATCTAAGTACAAGCTTATTATGATTTCATCTTGGGGCTTGTGGAAAAGGGGCAAGTGTTAGTTTTCTGCCCACATAGCATAGATCTTTCACCAAGGGATGGTATTTAAACCACTAAGCATGCTCTTGTTTTAAAATTTTACAGCATTTAAACATTTTCTCTTTGTGTTTTAAGATATGGAAGCCCAGGAAATGTCACAAAAGAATACTTTGAATTTTCTGAATTCTTTTTGAAAACCTATGCAGTGGGAATTCAGCAGGTAATAAACGTATGCTTTTTAAATAGAAGGACAGTTACTCCTGAAAATAGTTGTCATTTCTATTCATTTAAAAGTAGATTATGAACATATTAACACATTATATATTTATAGGGGATAAAATGGCAGATCTGGGAATCTAATATAGTGCAGTCAGTTTTAGAACCAAACGTCCTAGGGCAGCTTGCATAAGAAGTGTCCTTCCAAACTCCTAGATGCTAGATTCAAAGCTTTTAAGTTTATTGATACTGATGTCACAGTGACCAGTGCTTAGATTGGGTTCTTCTATTAACTCTTGGACCTCTTATGGGTTTCTTATTCTCTGTTCGTTTGATCTCCCCTCTTTGTTCTAAACTTTTATATCAGAAGATTTATGTAATGAATTGATTCATTTCAAGAGAGCTTGAGCTCAGAAATTAAGATCTTTGGTTGAGAACTTACACATTTTTGTGGAAGTTGAGGAACCATTCTCTACAGTGCAAATTAGAAGTTCTTGAGAAATAATCCAAGTTGATATTAATATTTAAAACGTACACAGGACATTTGGGCATGAAGATTGGTTGATCTGTATTGCCATTTGAATCACATTTTTGTTTATATTTCAACAAATAAAATTTAATAACTATTCAAGCACTGGCTGTTTCAGGACTACAGTGAGGAAGCAAAGATTAATCAGACATAGTAAAAGGCTTTAATGATATAGAGGGTGTTTCTAGATTTTTATAAATCTATGCATATTAGTCTTCTTTATTGTCAGTGATATCAAGCTAACTGCCTCAAACCTGTCATCATAGATGGAGTACTTCCTTTTATAGATGATCATTTTGTCTACTATCATTTTATAGATTATCATTTCTAAAAAGTACCTTGCAACAATTCAGGAAAGCTATGGCTGTAATTTTCTCACAAATTATTTTGTTGGCCCACAAGACAGTCTGTAGGGAATATTAGTGAATAATGAATAAAATTATCTGTTCAGCCTTTCAGTATGGAAACTAGGATAATCAGGAAGCCAGGCAGTTCTGTCTTCTATTATTTCCACTGCAGTTAAACTCATTAACCATCTTGAAGTTGATGCCTTCTTGAAGTGTGTTCGGCCGAGTTTTTCCAGTGTCATGTAAACATGTGTATGTTTTGTATGTACATTCACATTCAGATTTGATGGCATTGCATCTATGTCATAAACTATTTGTACGTTGGTTATTTAAGATATATATTCCTAGCATTTAAAAATTACTTTCTTATTAAAAACTGTTGTCTCCTTTGCTGTTGTTTCTTTGGGTGAGCCAAACTGTCTAGGAAGACCCATGTTCCATAGCATCCCCTTTTGGCCTGCATTGCAGAAAGGGCATCTAGGCGATGGTGGGACTTCTTACAATGCTTATAAACCTAATTTTACATAACTTGAGCTGAATTTATGTTCTGAGTTCATCAATTCTGTACATGTTTTGAGAGAACTCTCTTTATTTATTTAGCAGTTTAGGTTTAAGCTTGCTATCCTGAAGTGCTCTGGGACCAGGAATTGGAAGATTTGGATTTTGTCATAGTGCTATCTCTGATGGGCAGGTCCTTGGGATAGTCATAAGCCACTTTGGGCATGGTTCCTTCCTTAGAAACAATTTAAAAAAAACAAAAACAAAAACTTTTCAGTTTTGTGTTATATTTACAAAGACTTTCTGTGGTGTGGGATTATAAAATAAAATTCTTCGATATTTTCTTCTAGGCATTCTATGCTTTCATTTTTGTTGTTGAAATAGTTCCCCATCTGGAATTAATTTTGGGATGGAGTTTAGTTAGGGAGCCAATTTATTTTTGTTTCTTGGGGCTAATCAGTTGTCCTGATACTGTTTTCTGGATAACTTATTATTTCTCTTCCAATTTGAAATGCAGCTTTATCAAATAATTAAAATCTGTTAATGGTATCTCTTGCAGTATAGATGTTTTCAGTGTTCATTTTGTGAAGTCTGTTATTATTTCTCTTAACCGGAGTCTTAACTTATTTGAAGAGCTTAGTTACATGGAATAGAGCATAGACTTGTGACTTGTTCTGCGTTGTTCCACAGGTTAGAAGTAGGACAAAAGGCTGGAAATCCCAGTGAGACGTCCTTCAGTTCAGTATAACTTGGATCCATCTAATTAAAACTGCCCACATGTTTTCTCACAAAATATTAGTTTCTCTAAAAATCAGTTTATTTGTATTTTTGTGGATTCTGGGTTTTATGTCATGCCTAAAATGCCCCTCCCTTTAACCTTAAAATTATTTATGTTCTCCTATACTTTCTTTCCCATTTACCTGTAGGTACTACTAAAAATTTTAGACCAATATAGACAGAAAGAGTATGTAGCCCCCCGTGTTCTTCAGCAAGCATTCAACTATCTCAATCAAGGGATTGTTCATTCTGTCACCTGGAAGCAGATGAAGCCACACATACAGGTCAGTGTCAGGGAATAGCTCTCCAAAATTATTCTCTGGTTAAGTTAGGTTTTCTAGACACTAATCCTGTATGTCATATTTAACATATTTTTATTTCTATTAATTTCAAATGTGTGCAGTCTTATATTTGATAGGAAGGGCTTGGAAATTTAAGTATTTGAGAAGAGTGAAGCTTTCAAGTTTAATAGAGTTGTAAGACCTGGATTCATTTGGTCTTTCTTGGAGTCTCATGTGGCCTTAGTTTCTCCTCTGTTCAGTTGGCTAGTATTTTTCTATCCTTCTTATCTTCTTTTTTTTAATGTTTTTATTTATTTTTGAAAGAGAGACAGCATGAGTGGAGGAGGGGCAGAGAGAGAGAGAGAGAGGGAGACATAGAATCTGAAGCAGGCTCCAGGCTCTGAGCTGTCAGCACAGAGCCCATCGCGGGGCTCGACCTCACGAACCATGAAATCATGACCTGAGCCAAAGTCAGACGCTCAACTGACTGAGCCACCCAGGCGCCCCTCTATCCCTCTCATCTAAAGGTCACTAGGATCAGATGTGGTATTGTATGCAATAGCATTTTGAAAAGAGTCACCAGGGCTGTACTAAGGTAGTATTATTTTGCAGTAGATGAAGCCTGAAGCATGATCATTTTCTTTTGTAGATAGAAGCTAATGAGGTTTTTATTTTTCTTTTTGGCTTAAGTTCTGTAGCAGAAGTTATAGTTTTCTGTTTTTATATCAATTTTTACTTAAAGATAGAATTCAGCCTCATTAAAAAACAAATGAGAATCAAAAATTATGAGCCATTAATGAATAAATTCTTGTATGTATGTAGATAATTTTAGGTAATTCAGGGATGTTAGGAACTGAATTTTTTTTTTTTCTCAAACTGTGAATTCTTAAATTCTGTAATCTCTATGATAGTTCCTAAAAGGGAAAACACATTTCTTTACTTTGCCTTTGGTGTCCAGGATGGAATTTGCTTAGTATTACCTTATTACTGGTTTTATAAATATAATATCTTTTGTTTTCTGTAGACCTCTTAATAATATTTGTCTAATCCTATTGATCAAATAGTGATAATTTCTTTGCAGTTAATAATGGTACTGATTTCATTTTATATGCTATGTTCTTATAAAGTAAGAATGGATTTTTTTTCTTTACTTGATGCCTTTGGCCTTATTTTTACATAGCCATTGTATAGGAATAAGAAAAGTCCAGTCTCTTGGTTGAATTTTTTTCTCCCAGAATTTAATTTGGAATAAGTGAGAAGAGATGATCCTATTTCTACATGTATAATTGTTAAATGGGCTTAGTAGAGCATTAGCAGCAGATGTGATTTTTTTTCTGACTGAAACCTGCATTTCTAGAGTAGGAAATTAGGTTTTTGAAAGTGGAAGAGGAAAAGAAATTTTAATATTGCTGGCACGTTGACATTTAGGACCAAAATGGAAATGTAAGAATGTTCACAATAAGAAATACAATAATAAATATAATCTTGGCTTGATAATTATCTCTCTTCCTTAAAGAATTAAGGTGTGTTTAATATTGATCTGTTAGTAAAACTTTATTATCCCTGCTTTTGCTTCCAAGAATAGCATTTCCATTCATCTCTTTATATTTTAATCAGTTGTTTAAAAACAATCTTAAGTTTAATTCTGTCTGCCCCACACCCGCAGGCTCTTGCTTTCCTGCTTTCCCCTCAGCCAACACAGGCTGAACACAAAGATTAACAGTTTGGAAAACGAACATCAGAAAGGCTATCAGTAAATACATTATTAATATTCCCCAAATTTGAATAGCCTATAGCCATTTGTTGTTTTGTTTTTTCTCTTCTTAGAATATCTCTGAAGATGTGATTTTTTCTGTGATGTGTTATAAAGATGAGGATGAAGAACTGTGGCAAGAAGATCCATATGAATATATAAGAATGAAATTTGGTAATCGAGATGATTTTATTCCTCATTACATTAGTCCCTTGATATGTAGAGTAATATAACTTAATTTATATTTTTAAGCAGATTTTATTGCTGTATTAAATTCCCAAAGTTCTGTTTTACATGAGAAACTCTGAAGAGTTTGATGTTCTCTTGAGCCAGTGGACTTGAGGCCTTTGAGTGTAGAAGATGGAAAGCTGTTTTGTTCACCCCTCTTAGGGGTGCCGAAGCAGTCATGGAGCCAGCTACAACGTTTTCTGTTTTGATGCTGATCTGGAGGGACCATCCCTATCTCTACCTTTGGGAATACCCATTTGTAGGTTGGGTTGTTCTTAGTCTGGATCGTTTGGATTTCTGCATATTTTAGGAGCATTCCAATTTAGTATGCTTCTTTATCTTAGTGGCTAAGTATTCCAGAAGAGAGTGAGATTACCACTGTGTGGTCCCGTTCTCTGGAGGTTCTTTTTGCTTGGATCTTTCTGGCAGTTATTGAGTTGTGTAGGTTGCCTGAGTTCATTCCCTTTTACCCTGGTTTAAATGAGTCGCTTCATGGAATACTGTCACTTAACATAGCAAAATGTTGTTTGAATACCTGTTTCTCCTGCAGCTTAGAGCCATTTGAGGGCAGGGACTTTATCTTGTTTATTTGCTTTATGTTGCATTCTCCATCCCTCCTACACCTCTCCATTCCTCTACTAGTATTTGGCTCTAGTCTACCTTCAGTAAATGTTGAAATAAATAATTGATAAAATTAGCCCTGCCCAAGTCATGATGAAGATAGTGACAACATGGTGCTTTTCCCTTGTTGGGCCAGGTGTCTCTGGCTACTTCAGTTCAGTCTGCTGGTATAGATGCTAAATTATTGGGTTATATTATTTTTACAGTGCTTTGTACTTAGTATTGTTTGGTCTATTGAGTGAGGGAATGCCTCTTGTCTTGGAGACAAAGTATGGGAAAAGAAAATGAATGAGAAACAGTATTTACCATCTGCTTTATCCCTCCATTCTACCATTTCCTTTTGAAAGTCATTTCACATATGCATGATTTATTTCTCCTTCCTAACGCTTTTGTTTTCTGGAAAAGAGTGATTAGCCTATCTTTCTTCTGTCTTCTTCAAGATATTCTTTTAGTGTTTAGTTTTTCTTTAATACCTGTGTGTTTTTCTAATGTGCAGAGTATTTGCTTAGTGTTCAGGAAGCTATCATTATTTCACTTTTCATGTTGAATGAGATAGTATCTCAGTTTTTAGAAATATAATACTTAAGAGCTGTGAGTGTTGATTGATAGAATTTACATTTTATTGATTAAAATAATATGGACAATTCAAGACTAACTGAAGTATTTTTTGAAAAATAATCTTTTGTGTACTAGAACATAGTGCCTACTATTTTTTTACTTTTGGATATATTGGATGCATATATTTTGGATACATATATTTTACTTTTGGATAACTATAGGAAAGAATAATTATAGAATCGTGTAATTTTCTTTTTACATTTTTGTCATTTATAGTTATTTACATGAACAAATTATTCTTACCTAAATGCATTGACTGATACTAATAATGTTTTTAGATTTGGTAAAAACTATGAGAGCTCACAGGTTCCTGATGTTACGACATTATGGGTGTGACGCTGGCTTGGTCACTTATTTCTAAATTTTATTAAAAATTTTTTTTAATGTTTATTTATTTTTGAGAGAAGGAGACAGAGCATGAGCAGGGGAGGGGCAGAGAGAGAGGGAGACACAGAATCTGAAGCAGGTGCCAGGCTCCGAGCTGTCAGCACAGAGCCGGATGCCAGGCTGGAACTCATGAGCTGTGAGATCATGACCTGAGCCAAAGTCAGACGCTTAACCGACTGAGCCACCCAGGTGCCCCACTTGGCCACTTATTGTGTGACTGTGGGCAAGTTACTTACCCTCTCTGAGATGCAGTGTTTTCAGCTATAAAATCAGCAATGCTAATAGTGTTGGGAAGATTAAGCAGGATAATAGTTTATTAACTTATTTAACTGCTTAGAGTAGAATGTTAGATGGTTGTAAAATCTTAGCATAGTGCCTACCAAAGAAGTAAGTGCCTGGTACAGTAGGTAATCTCATTAGTATAGTGCCTGGCACTCAATAAGTGATAGTTATTAGTATTATTACATTTGTATTTTATATTTTGGCAAAGACTTAGATTTTTTTTTTTTTTATATATTGAAATATGGGCATATAAGATACTTTCCAAGTTTTCAGATTTTTATCTATAACTACCTATTCTGAAATTTGTGAAATTTTTCTTGACATTAAACAGTGTGTTTTAAATAGGTGTGTATTCGGGGCGCCTGGGTGGCGCAGTCGGTTAAGCGTCCGACTTCAGCCAGGTCACGATCTCGCGGTCCGTGAGTTCGAGCCCCGCGTCAGGCTCTGGGCTGATGGCTCGGAGCCTGGAGCCTGTTTCCTATTCTGTGTCTCCCTCTCTCTCTGCCCCTCCCCCGTTCATGCTCTGTCTCTCTCTGTCTCAAAAATAAATAAACGTTTAAAAAAAAAAATTAAAAAAAAAAAATAGGTGTGTATTCAATAAATGCCCATTGAATACCTGCTAAATCTACCTGTTGACAGAGCTGAGCGCTGGCCTAGCAGTCCATCAAGGCTTTTACATTTGTGGTTCCTTGGCTTGGAGAGCCTTCTCTTTAGAATTCCATGTAGAGTTTTCTCCCTTATTCATTCAATTTCTGCTTAAGTGTTGCCCTAACAGAATTAAAGATGGTTTCCCTGACACCCCATTTCCCTCACTCTCCATACTCCATCATTCTCTTTCTCCTTATCCTGTTGTATATTTGTTCTGAGCCTGACTTATTATGTGTGTATGTGTGTATATGTGTATAATTGGTTTCTTTTTTTTCCACCATGTGAGCTCTGTGAGGGCCCTGTTTGATCTTTGTGTCCCCAGAGCCTAGAACAGTGCTGGCACATAGTAAGCACTAAATAAATTGTTGTTGTTTTTTGATAGAAAGCACTTTTCCTGTGAAACAGATATGCCAGCCATGTATTATTCTCTTTAATATGCTTGTTTAAAAGGACAGCCTACAGAGTTTGATAAATAATTGTGCATGGGAGCACCGGTATACCTTTAACTTTTTTATGCTATAAACCAGTGTCATATGTGGACTGTTTTATTTTTTTGTTTTGGAATAGTGGTCAGTCAGGTTTAAAATCTATAATAAGCAATTGTATTTTTACTAATGTGGTTTAACCTTTTAAAATCTTAGATATTTTTGAAGATTATGCTTCTCCCACCACAGCAGCCCAGACTCTCTTATATACTGCTGCAAAGAAAAGAAAAGAGGTATGCAGTAATTCTTTTTAAATCCAAGATTGAGAGGTGCACTGTGTGGATTTGACACTCTGTTATACCCCTAGTATTTGACAAATTATATTATTCATTATAACCTATCACTTTAGGAATATTTTCTGTCCTAGTAAGGGAAAAGGGTTGTTTTCTTAATTATAATTGCTTGATAAAACACAGTAAGATGGCTTTAGTTTTGAAAATTTGTACATCCTATTTAATACTATAGCAGTTGGGCAGTGGAAGCTCACGTAGACTAAAACAGATTCTTCTGTTTCTGTAGGTGTTACCAAAAATGATGGCATTCTGTTATCAAATCCTGACAGACCCGAACTTTGACCCTAGGAAGAAAGATGGAGCCCTGCATGTGATTGGTTCCCTTGCTGATATTTTATTGAAGGTTCAACTACTCAAAATATAATTTACTTGAGCATAGGCAAATGAGAGGATATGACAGTTATGAATAATTTAAAACTTGTGACTGCTTCTGCATAATTGATTTGACTGTAAACATCCTTTTCTCTGTCACCCGTTTCTTTGATTAAAACAAAAATTTTACTTTGTCAGTTTTTCAGCATGAAACTGTTGCTAAATTAAAAAAGGATGCAATATGACTTTAGTGTTATTGCTGCAAAAGTCAATCAGTATCAAATTATTTTGTAAGGTACTATTTCTTGTTTTAAAACATACAATATGTAGGTCAAATAATTTTATAAAATTACACATAGAAGTATACTAAGCATAAGTCATAATAAACACTTTATTTGGTTGTGATTTTTATATATGAAAAAGGCATTGATAAGTTAAAACTTCATATCTATCTCCTAACAGAAGAGTTTATTCAAGGACCAAATGGAGTTGTTGCTACAGAATCATGTATTTCCACTATTATTGTCTAACCTGGGATATCTTCGAGCTAGAGTAAGTTTTCCATATTTCCATTGTGTTTCTTAAAATGTTCATTTGTGGGGCACCTGGCTGGCTTAGTTAAAGGAGCATATGATTCTTGATCTTGGGGTTGTGAGATCGAGCTTCACGATGGGTATAGGGATTATTAAGAAAAATAAACTTTTCTTTTTTTTTTTTTAAGAAAAATAAACTTTAAAAAATGCTCATTTGTAAGATATTTTTTGAACTAAATGTTTTTGGATAAATTGACCTTTTACCATGTATCGGAACAAAATGAAGTCAGTCAGACTGACCCTTATGGTCACATAAGCTGAATACAGAACAAACTAATAAATAAAGGATTTATGGATTTTAATTCCAGCTGCTTTAGATTTTCACTCTAGCCCCACTTGCTGCATTCATAAAACATGGAGTGAGAGGGATAATGTTATAGCAATAGTACAATGTAAATTTGTAAACTGATTAATTTTCAGTGTCCAAAACAACCTGAAATTCTAGTTTGGCTAAAACCTTAATTAGTACAGATAGTATATTAGGTCGATATGCCTTAGAAAAATGGAGAAGATAATAATTCACATAAACTTATTTGTGTTCTAAGTGTATATGACTTCTGGAATCAATATCTTTTATGGAGAAATAAAAATAGAACTTTAATTCGAGAGCCTAGTGTTTATCTTTATAATTACATCAACACAAAAAATGTCTTGCTATAAAGAACATACGTTAACAATGTCTTACACACTAAAGCCTTTTTATAAACAGATGGCAACATTCCCTGGAGAAGTATTTGGGCACATGTAGATTAGAGGTATGGAGGGCATACAAGTGTTTTTATAGGTAGGCTGTAACCTTTGACAGGCTGTGTGAATTGTAATTCTCTTGCTAAAAGTCTTTTAGCAGTAAAACAAATTACCGTTAATTGTGTCTTATGTACATGGAGAATTAAAGTAATAATATGATTCTGTGGTCTAATAGTTTAAAGTTTGGTAATCTATATAAGATTTAAAATTCTTCATACCTTATATGAGCAAAAAAGTTTGCTAAGTCCTTACATGAGTAAGGGAAAATAATATTTCATTTGTTTGCTGGGAAGGCCAGCAAATGAAAGTTAAACGTTGGTTTGTAGTAGCTCTTACATATAAATAACACATTAGTTATGACTCATAATATTTATTAAGCATAAACAGGATTTCTTTTTTCAGAGATGCTTCAGTTAGGCCCATTTTCTTTTCCCTGTGAAAAATTGCATATAGATAATTTAGAAGTAACAACTGCCTTTTTAAATAAAAAGAGTGGGAAGTCCAGAAGTTAAAAACTATGGGTAATATGCTACCCTCCAAAAACAAACAGTACTTGGTAGAGTTAATGATATTTTACTAAGAAGTTCTTATGTGCATGACTTTATTATAGAATGCCACAATCCTAACAGTTTCCTACTTAATTTCTTCTTATAGTCCTGTTGGGTACTTCATGCGTTTAGTTCTTTGAAGTTTCATAATGAGCTCAATCTGAGAAATGCAGTCGAACTGGCAAAGAAGAGCCTGATTGAAGATAAGGAGATGCCTGTCAAAGTTGAAGCTGCCCTTGCTCTTCAGTCATTAATTTCTAACCAGACACAAGGTAAAGCCAAAAATACCTTTTAAAGGGTTTATGTTATTTTATTTTTTGAAATCCTTTCTTATCCTAATAAGGATGATTTCTCTGAGTCTTCAGGTGCAAGGTTTAGATTTCTGAGCTTTTGTTCCCTCAGAATTTTATAGCAGTTTATCCTTGCCCTTTTCAGGAGTTCCTATTGACTGGTCTCCAGAAAAATTTTGGATTAGGAAATAAGTTGATAGTTATTGGCCGCTGGGGTAGGCTGGGAATCAGGAGACCTGGTGTCTAATTTTGATTGTGCTACTAGGTTGCTGTGTAAGCCTGTGTAGAGGCATAACATCTGTCAAGGGTTAGCTTTCCATATATTTAAATTCAGGGGATTGAACTAAATGGCCTCAAGAGACCTTTCAGCTCTAGGACTCTGATTCTACTAGTTCGGAAAGTAGCAAGTGGAATTTCTGGTGAGTGATAACACAGATAACTCGTTTGTTTGTTCAGAAGAATATTCTGTTCAAAGTTCAAGTAAACCTTGGGAAGTAAATTCAGTTTTATGAAGTACGTGAATCTAATTTACTTCTGTTCAACAGTGTTTCAGTGGGAAGACTGAATATTGTACAAGGACATGTGGGAGGAAGTATTCAGCATAGTTTTTATGTACATGATTTTTTATACTTATATCTTGATATATACATGTTCTGTAAGTCATCCTGATGATAGAACGTTTGTATAATTAGAATTTCTCAATGAAGGGTCTTGGCATTTTGGGCAGGACCGTTCTTTCCTCTGTAGGATTGATTACCTTTAATTAAGGGGAAGTGGATGTGTTAGTGAAGATTATTTTGGTATAGCTTTTAAAAAATTTTTTTTATTTTGAGAGAAACAGAGAATGTGCTGTGGGGAGGGACAGAGAGAGAGGGAGACAAAGAATCCCAAGCAGGCTCTGTGCTTCAGTGCAGAGCCTGATGCGGGACTTGAACTCACAAACTGTGAGATCATGACCTGAGCCGAAACTAAGAGTCAGACGCTTAACTGACTGAACCACCCAGGTGCCCTGGTACAGCTTTGTATCTTATACCATAAAGCAAGTATCTGTCAAGAGCCTATTACCCTGTGTCACTTAACCTTGTGACCAAGTTAATTCCTATCACCAATTTTGAATACCTAATTTTTTTACTCATTTTGTTTGTTTTATTGCATTAGCTAAGGAATATATGAAGCCACACGTAAGGCCTATCATGCAGGAGCTGTTGCACATTGTTAGAGAGACAGAAAATGATGATGTTACTAATGTTATCCAGAAGATGATATGTGAATATAGTCAAGAAGTAGCTTCAATTGCTGTTGATATGACCCAACATTTGGTAAGAATGGGCAAAGTTTTATGTTAGTTTGAAAATAAATTCAGCCTTGAATAATAAAAATAAAAGCCTTGACTGATCTAAGTAAATTGAATTCCAAAATTTGGAGTTCAGTTTTATATGTAATTGAAATGTTAATATAAAAATGTTTGCTCTAGTAATTCTGACAGTTGTTAATTTCTATATTTAATTAGACTTAAATCTAATAACATTGGGATCATTTCATCTGTAATATTCTGAGATTTTACAATGATGTAATTTGTGAGCTTTTTAAATTTTCATTTTGTGGGTTTTGAATCTGGAAACTCATTTCCTTCAGTTTTAGGCAATTTTTGCATTACTTATTTGATTAATTTCTCCCTACCATTTTTTTTTTTTCTATTCTATAGTTCTGATAAGGAATATTGGATCAGGACCGAGTCTTTAATTTTCTTACCTTTTTTTCTCATCTTCCATGTCTATCTGTCTTTTTTGTTTCATTTTCTAGGTGATTTCTTAACTTTGTCTTCTACCTTCTATCAAATTTTTCACTTGACTATTGCTAGATTTCAGTTTTCTTAGACTTTGGGTTTATTTGTTTAATGACAACCAGATGTTAAATAATAGCTAATTGTTATAACTAATGTATATTCCACTCTAGTGACTAGATAAGGAAAAATTGACTGTACTTAAAACATGATAGTCTATCATTGATTTACTTGGTAAAGTGTGTAACTTATGTTTGAGCAATGCTGACGTCTAGATGAGTACCACTGCCCTTTTATTAACTTACAACAACAACGAGGGGTAGGTGTAACATTACTAATTGTTGAATATGTTTACGTTATGTTCATAGGCTGAGATATTTGGCAAAGTCCTTCAAAGTGATGAATATGAAGAAATCGAAGACAAAACAGTAATGGCAATGGGAATTTTACATACTATTGATACTATCTTGACAGTTGTAGAAGATCATAAAGAGGTGGAATTTGTGTTTTATTATGTCATTATAGTACCATTAACTGAAATTTATATGATCAATGGGCATGACTTTAAAGTTGCTATTTAGGGGCATCTGGGTGGCTCAGTTGATTAAGTGTCTGACTCTTGGTTTTGGCTCAGGTCATGATCCATGGTTCATGAGTTCGAGCCCCATGTCAACTGTGCTGACAGCTGCAGAGCCTGCTTGGGATTCTCTGTCTCCCCCTCTCTCTCTGTGCCTTCTCTGCTCTCTATCTCTCTCTCTCAAAATAAATCAACGTTAAAATTGCTATTATATATGTTGTTAGATTTTAAAAATTACCTTCAAATTTTCAAAGGCCATATTAAAATGATTGAGGGGGGAAATATTACATGTTGTTGTAAGGTATATAGGACATTTCTGTATTATTAAACTGAGTTTAGTTCATCACATCTGTGTTCCAGGCTAGATTTTTGGGGAATATCAAATTGAATAAGACATGAACTCTGCCTTTTGAAAAAAAATTTTTTTTTTAACGTTTATTTATTTTTGAGACAGAGAGAGACAGAGCATGAACAGGGGAGGGGCAGAGAGAGAGGGAGACACAGAACCCGAAACAGCCTCCAGGCTCTGAGCTGTCAGCACAGAGCCCGACGCGGGGCTCGAACTCACGGACCGCGAGATCGTGACCTGAGCTGAAGTCGGCCGCTTAACCGACTGAGCCACCCAGGCGCCCCGAACTCTGCCTTTTGGAACCCACAGTCTAGTCCTTCTTGTAGAGAGTGATAGCCATTCAATCACAGTGGCAGATATTAAGTAGTGGAACAAAATTCAAATGTAACAAACATGAGAATGGAAGGGAAGAAGAACTTAAAACATCATCTTTCTTAAACTGAATTCCAGAACCATATTGGGAGAAGAATTTGTGCAGATAGTTATTAGGTGCTTTCCCCTCTGTTCACTGATAGGATTTTACTAGTGTCACCATGAGATCACTGGAGCTGGTAAATGGTAGTGTCCTTTTCCAGAAGTGGAAAACAAGTTTATGTAGTATCAGGAGTCTTGCTCATGGCCATAGAGTTTTGGGTTTGCAGTCAGATTATTCTGATAATATATCCATTTATCTCCACCTGAAACCTGCCACCCTCCTCCCCAAGTATTACATCACCTTTCAGATTTGAGTTGGTTCCTTCTGTGAGCTCAGGCTGACTTGCTCAGCAATGGCGGCAGCTCCTGTTTCATACAGTGGGACTTAGGAAGCAGGTGGTGGTTCTTTAAATAGCATTGTTAAACCCCGTGGCTGTTGATTTATCCTGTGTTTATCACACACCAGTGGAAAATTACTGGATTCTTAAAAACAGTTCGATATTCTTCTCTTGGGCAGGCCTCCTTCACCTAAAAAGGCTTAATGTGAATTTTTATTCCCATATTCATTATTTTATTTTTGTATTCTTGTTAAAACTGTATGGGCCATTCAGGAACAGTGAGATGTTCCAAATTACAACAAGCATACTGAAGGATAATTCTTTTGCCTTATATGCAGAACTTGTATTTTTAAATTTGGAGACCTTAGAAATCTCCTAATCCAGTTTTCTAACATATGTGTGTGTCGAAGATGGGCAGTAGTAAAATGAGCAGCAGGATTAGTTTGAAAACAAAACAGTACTTTACCTTTTTGTTTTAATATTTTTACTCTTGATATTAATTTTGCATTTCAGATAAAGGAGCATGTGAACTTACTGTGATTATCAAAGGAGGCATGGTTTAAAATTGAGAAGCACTAATCCAATCCAGCTTCCTTACCTATGAAAAAAATGTGAAGCCTTCAGTGAGTGGCTTTACGAAGGTCATAGATAATTAGAGGCAAAACAAGGAGTAGAATCTTGGTCTCCTGACTGCCTGTCTTGGGATTTTGAACTTTGGCTTATTAAAAGCAAACTTTGAGAAAAATCTTTCCTTAAAAGGAAAAATCACATGTGTATGAATACATGCACACTGAATATATGCAGAACAAAATTAGAAATCTAAACCAGATGTTTACGTATATGCATTTTTCTTTAATGATTTAAATATATTGACAAATTTTCAAACTGGAGATTTTGGATCATTTGAACTTTAACACAGTACTTTAAAGCTGAATATTCAAAGAATATGCTCAAAAGTTGAAATAGGATACTTAGATGGACAATGTAACCCATGATGGAGTTTAATTTTTGCTTATTTAAAAAATATTTAGTACAACCTGTGTTGAAAAATTCAAAAGACATGAAAAGGTATTCAGTGAAATTTCACCTTCTCACTCAGCTCCCCAGATGTCATTCTCCTCTGTGGAGGAGGTAGTTCCTCTCCTAGGTTTTTGTACACTTCCAGAGATATTTTCTCTTATAACATCTAAGTAAAAAAAAAATGAGTGTGTATTTTTTTCTTTTATGAAAATGATAGTATACAGTTTTTATCTGCCATTTTTGAATTATGTCTTGGTGATCCTTCCATAATTATTAGCCACTAAAGTTAGTATTTTTAGTAGTTGCATAATCTTTCTTTATGTGTCAGTTTATTCAACCAGTCCCTCATTAATGAATATCATTTAACTGTCCCTTCCTAAACAGACCTTTGGTTGTTACTAATCACAAACATTGCTGCAGTGAATGGCCTGTTACATGTCATTTGCACAGGTAATAATATGTCTGGAGGACAGATTCCTTGAAGTGGACTTGCTGGGTCAAAGGATCTTGAGAGATAATTGCTAACTTGGCCACATTACACTCCCCAAATCAATGTACAGCAGTGCCTCTCTTCCCAGCTAATACTTTTTGATCATTGCCAGTTTGTTAGGTGAAAAATGGTAATCTTGGGCTTAGAATTTGTACCCTTCTCATGTATGAGAGTTAATATCTTGTTATAAGCTTAAAGTCTGTTTGTATTTCTTTTTTATGACCTTTGCCTTTTTTTCCTCTTGACTTGATTTCACGGGAGCCAATTTGATATTTGTGGTACCATTTGAAAATATTTCCCTCAATTTTTCATTCATCTTTGACTTTTCCCTACACTATGCAGATATTTTTAATTTTTGAAATCAAATGGCTCAATATATTTGTTTCTGATTTTTGGCCTTTGAGCCATTTTCCATCTTCAGGATTATACACAACTTCTTTTCATTTCTTCTCGTATTTCTATGGCCTAAGTTTTCACGTTGAAATCTTTCATTCACTAGGAACTTACTTTATTGTAAAATATGAGGTTAGGAACTAATTTAATTTATAATTTTATTATGGATTTAACTCTCACTTCCATCATTCGTCTGCTTTTCAGAATTTCTTGGTTATTTTTTTCACTTGAAATTTAGAATTGTCAACTTATCCCTCCAAAAAAGTTTTGTTGATGTTTTTACTGGGTTAGTATTTATAGAGTAAGAGTTACCATGGTGGATTTTATTTTATCTTTTATTTTATTTTTATTTATTTTAATGTTTATTTATTTTTGAGAGAGCACAAGTTGGGGAGGGACAAAGACAGGGGGCAGAGGATCCTAAGCGGGCTGTGTGCCGACAGCAGTGAGCTTGATGTGGGGCTCGAACTCAAAAACTGTGAGATCATGACCTGACCGGAAGTCGGATGGTCAACCAGCTGAGCCACCCAGGCACCCCAGTTATCACGATGGATTTTAAACTAAATGTTTAAATTTGTCTTTAGGTTACTCAGCAGTTAGAGAACATCTGTCTGCGTATCATTGATCTCGTTTTACAGAAACATGTAATTGGTAAGTTCAAAGGTAGAGTAAAAAAGTTAATTGATATTTTTTAACTTGGTAAACTTAAAGTGCATTTTTAGCCCTTCAGATTCAACAGTATGGACAATTTTGAAGGAGAGAAGCTTTCATTTTCTTCTGTTTTTTGGATATACTTTCGAGTATTATATATCTGTATTTTCATTTAGAGAAAAATTTAATACATCCAATTAAGAATTCCTAGTCTTGGAATTGAAAAATGTGAAATGATAGATCTATGTCTTTTCAGAAGTATGAAATAATTATTGTTCCGTTATCTATTATAGAGCCCAACTTCTGAATAGAACCAGTAACTAATAGAATCAGGATGTTACAATAGATGGGAATTTGTAGAAGAGGCTGTTTTTCCAGTATCCAAGCACTTTGCAGGTGGCAGCCCCCAGTCCTGTGCCCTGGAGAGTGTTGCAGCCTGCATAGTGTGCAGACAGAAAGCTGAAAGAAAAGCGTGTTACTGCTTAAGAGCAATTGTCTCTAAAATTTTTCTCACTCACACCATTGATAGAAAATTGAGCATGCATTTCTAATATATGTGAATGATATTTGAATACAAATTATAGGCAATATATATGTTACAAAACCACATTTACATATATAAAAACAGAAATGTAGAAGGATGGGATTAAATGTCTATATAAAATGTTCTAATACACATTATATACATATATACACACACATTTTATACTATGTATATATTATATACATATATCTATATCTATATATATTATTTCCCATTTCAGTACACTGCCTAGGGTACATACCCCTTACTTTTGAAATCATTGCTATAAAGCTGTAGTTCTCAAACTTTGGTATGCATAAGAATCACCAAGGAGCTAGTTCAAATGAAGATTTCTGGACCATAACCCTAGAGATTCTGATAAGCAAAAAAAGAACATATTCATTTATGTCTTTATTCATGGAAGAGATTGTAACCAAAAATTCTCCATTTAAAATAAAGCGATCTGGAGGAGTGACACTGTGAAGTAAGATAAAGAGAAATAGTTTATACTAACTTTTTCATCTGTCTATACCAGCTATTTGATTTGAGCAAACGAAATGTCAGGATGTTAAGGAAGGGGGCCTATTTTTGGGTGTAGTGAACAGATGAGAAAGCCATGGCTCCAGTTGCCTGTCTAGTATCTCATTCCTAGCTTTAAGGTGACAGGTGGTCTTTTCTTGTGTCTTTAGTTGTGATGTAATGTTAATGACCCTTTTTGAACCAATATTTGGCCATGCAGGATCTTAGATTAAAAAAAAAAAAAAAGTTCTGTAAGATGTCATGGGCCGAATCTGTTTTTCTGGGACCCCCACCACAGCAGCCTGACTTTGTTTGTGTCCATGGTCCAGTCTCTTTCCATTGTCTTACTTTCCTTTTCTCCATTGCCTGTTTTCATTGCTAATTTACTTATAAGATTTCATTTATTATTAGAAGCCAGGTTTAGCTATTACTGCTTTATCTGCTTTATCTTATGCAGGAAGTGAAAGTTAGTATAATCATCCCACCCTAAGAGTCTTCTTGATTGAGAATGATTGAAATAACTTTTGGCGAATTCAAGCATAAATGGAATGTAGTGGAAGGATGTTTGATAGCTCACTGAATCCGTGGGAAGGCTGGAATTGGCTGGAGCCAGCATGATTGTGCCATAGAAGTGGTCTGCTGAGAAAGTCAGTGCTGTCTTTGTCCACACTGGGTTCTAGATTGCTGCCCACCACAGTTCAGCCTCCAGCACAGCCGCAAAAATTAATCTGCAACAGCTTTGTGCCTTCTAGTTTCTCTGTCAAGTTTCAGAGTCCTGGTCTTCAGCATCTGAGTATCGGGTTGTGCACACGTGCTGAGTGTGTGCAAGGAAATATTGGGCTCCTTTTCTGTCTTGAGCCTTTATAAAGTTAGGAAGAGGCATTTGCTCTCCTTTTCTCCAAGGTGTGGGGTAATGATGAACAGAACTTTCAGATGTTTCATATTCAGATAATGCTGTTTTTCAAGTGATTGTCTTACATAACAAGTTCTTTCCCAATATCTGTAATTTACATTTTATTTTGTTCTTGGTAAGGCAACTATCTGTCTTATCAGCTTTTGAATATATTGTTTCTTTGTTTTTAATGTTTATTTTTTGAGAGAGAGAGAACGGGAATGAGTGGGGGAGGGGCAGAGAAAGATAGAGGATCTGAAGCAGGTGAGGAGAGCCTAAGGCAGGGCTTGAACTCACAAACCTTGAAATCACGACCTGAGCTGAAGTTGGACTCTTAACTGAGCCACCCAGGCTTCCCATATATATTGTTTTAAATAATGCTACAGGGTCACCTGGCTGGCTCAGTTGGTTGAACGTCCGACTTCTGCTTAGGTTATGATCTCAGTGTTAGGTTCGTGGTTTCGGGCCCACTGGGTTCGCTACTGTCAGCATGGAGTCTGCTTTGGATCCTCTGTCCCCATCTCTCTCTCTCTCTCTCTCTCTCTCAAAAATAAACATTAAAAAAATTATATTACAGAAAAAACCTCCAAGCTTCCAGAGTGAATATTAGTTCCTTTTAAATAGGAGGGACACCTGTGTGGCTCAGTGGGTTGAGCATCCTACTTTGGCTCAGGTCATAATCTCACAGCTCCTGAATTCAAGCCCCACGTCGGGCTCTGTGCTGACAGCTCAGAGCCTGGAGCCTGCTTTGGATCTGTGTCTCCCTCTCTCTCTGCTCATGCTGTGCCTCTCTTTCTCAAAAATAAATAAACATTAAAAATTAAAATAAATAAGAGGGAAAAAATCTTTGAACTTAAAAGACTTTTGCTCAGTGATGGACATGGTGGGAATTATTTGAAAAATTTTGTATTGAGATTTGTATTTTCTGATTGTATGTTTAGATATGATGTACTTTTGACTGAGAGCAATAAGAAATATATATGCAAATACAAGAATATTCTCTTTGGACTCTTCTACTTTATAGTGGGTATCACTGACTTGAGATAAATTTTAAAATACTGCACAAGTATTACGTGATTTGTAAATTGACAAAATACGGTCCAGAACATAGTTTGTAAAAATATGTGAGACCGGAAGATATTGTAGCCTAGCTTAATTAAGCTTTCCAAAGAACATTAATTATTTGTAAGTTAACAGTACTGTGCACAAGAGATATACAACAATTCCTTCTTGTACCCATTTCTAATATAGCTTTAGAAGTATAACTATATTTTAGTACACAGTATCAAGAAAATATGTATTTCCAGTATTCTAGGGAAATGTAGTAAAAGCAAATCTTTGCCTTGTCCTGTTGGGTAGGGGGCAGATGGAAGGTGGCAAATATGGGAATGCTGAGAAAGGGGTGCTCAAGTATGTTAGGTGCAGAGGAATGTATGCAGGTAGATAGTCTCAATCCTCCCCTCTGTGGTCTTTGTGTTTTAATTTTTGCTGTTTCCTAGCATTCTAACTAGAGATTTTCTTCCTTCTAGAATTCTATGAAGAAATTCTTTCACTGGCCTACAGTTTAACCTGCCATGGCATTTCCCCTCAAATGTGGCAGCTGCTAGGTATATTATATGAGGTGTTTCAGCAGGATTGTTTTGAATACTTTACAGGTATGCCTTTGGCCATGTAACATTTTTGCTTTTCTGTGTCTGGACATTATTTCCCTTGACACATGACATAAAGACACATACGATTCCGGTACTAATCAGAAAACAGTTGTTATTTCTCTGTGGAGTAAAGAAAGGGTGGTCCTATTAGAGCAGTGTTTTCCAGAGCTAGGGATACAGGCAGTAGGAAGGAGCCTGTTTCCTGTTGTATCTCAAATTAGTTTGCAGTCAGAACAAATGTCCATACATTAATTCAGTTAGTATTTTCTGAATACGGTCTATATTTCAAGCACTGTTCTAAGTATAGCGGTATAGCAGTGAACAAAATAGACAGCATTGCTCTTTTGACGCTTCCATTTCTGGTTGGGGGGAGGGAAGGTGGGGAACACACAGATAAGCAAGAAAATACACACTTTGTGAAGTGGTGATGAGTCCTTTAGAGAAAAGGACAAACATTCAGAACAATCACTATAATAAATGGTGAGCATTTTAATCTTCCTGATCCACATTTTCCTCATCTATAAATAGGGCAGATCTGTCACTTTCCTTACTAGCATTTGTGGCTGCGAAGGAAGATAGTAATATGTGGGTGCTATAGAAATATAGCTTCCGTGGGAATCATTTATTTCTACTCCTGTTACTCAAGTCTCATTGGGATTTTGAATTTTTTTTTTCCAGATATGATGCCTCTCCTGCATAATTATGTGACAATAGATACAAATACTTTATTATCTAATCCAAAGCATTTAGAAATACTTTTTACAATGTGTAGAAAGGTAAGCGTGTCCTAATCAGTTGTAGTGGTTCTTAGTAATGTTTGAGTGTTTTACTGCTGGTCACTCTCAATTTGTTTCTTACACCTTTAGTTCTGTATTGCCTCCATCAACATATATTTGCCATTTTGTATTTTCTAATAGAGCTTGGAATTATTATTTGAAAATTTTATATTTGTGTTGTGCTTAAGAATGCTTGCCACTTTTATAGCTGTGTACTTTATAATGGTCAGGGTAAATAATTTTGTTTGTTTTTCCTTCAAAAATGCAAACTTACTACTTGATGAAAGAAAAGTGCTAAGAAAATAAGCACACAGTTTGTCATTCTTGATTTTTTTAAATTGAATGTGTATATTGGAAACAACTAGATGTATATATTTTGATTATAAATAAGACAAAAAATTGGAATAGTTGGAAAAACAGTATCATTTAGCTCAATACAGGTTGATTTATCAGCCATATACTGGCTACTGTTAGATTCACATGCAGACATGTCTACTGTGTTGTCTTTGTCACGGGTTAGATTTTGCCCTCTATTGGTTATATCTAGGAATCATTGATGAGTATAAATAATATTTTCCTTTCTCCTTTAGGTGAATATTTATATACACATAAATATAAAACTGTATGTTGCATAAAGCTGCCAAATATCTAAGTTTGGCCTTGGAGTTGGGACTAAAGTATCTAGTCTACAACCTGTCTTTCTCACTAAAAGAGATGTGTACCAAGATATGTTAAGAGCTCTGAGCTGCCAATCAGCACATCTGATTAAAGTCTCAGTTCAGTTGTAAAGAGCCTGGGAGATTTTGGGAGGTCCCTAAATTTCATCACATATAAATGAAAGGAGTAGAATCATGATTTTTAAAGACTCCTTTAGCTCTGTAATACCTAGCTTATTAAATCAAAATCACTTGGCAGTACTTAGTATTTTCTCCTAAGTTGTGTAGACAAGTGCTATTGAGGGAAAGGGAAAGAGAAAGCAGCAAGCAGAAAACATAACAGTCCTACACCCATTAGTACAGCTGCTCTGTATTATATCTGCTGGGATAAAAGTGATGCTCACAGTAATGTCCTTAGACTTACCAAGTAGTTAAAATATATGTCCTACTCTTGGTTTTTAGTAATAACTAATACTTACTGGACTCTTCCTGTATACCAGGTATTTCCTCAGCATTTTATACATATTAACTTATTTTATCTTTACAATATTATGAGGAAGGTATCACCTTTTGGTCAAAGAGGAGACCAAGGTATAATTTTTTGCATCGTGTCTGAGGTTTAGTACATTGTCCTAAGTCACAGAGCTAGTCTTTGTTGGAACCATATTTGAACCCAGGTGGTCTGGCTTCAGAGCCCATTTTTTAAATTACTAAACATATTTTGTTTCTTCTCCTTTTGGAGGTGGGGACCAAAACCAACCAACCAACCAGCCAACCAACAAACAAAAAACCAAGCAAATACAATTTGGGGAAAAAGGAGTGATTTATTTATTCTTTCTGTATTGTATGCCACCATGATGGAAACAGTAAGACACAGAGGTTAATAAGTTTGTTTGAAAACACAGATAATAAGTGGCAGTGCTGGAATTTGAACCAAGCATTCTGGTTCCAGAGCCCATTTACATTTAGAATCTAGATCTAAATACATTGCCCTAGAGGTAAATTTTAAACTTTATGTAAATAGTGTTGGTTCTTGGTGTTGCCAGCTACCTGCTTAGGATTCAGCTCACTGATCCATCTGTTTTCCAGCTTCCAAAATTTTATAGCTATCTACTTTTTCCTTTTCTCTGTCTTTGTGGATTTATGCCTCTAAAATCTCTTTACTATCATTTTAATAGTCTTTTGGGAAGTAATAAAATTAAATGGGAATGTTCAATCTGTCTTCTTTACCTGGAATTTCTTTTTAATTCAGTTTTCTTAAATTGTATTTGCCTAGGAATTATCCAATTAACGTGAGTTTTCAAATATATAAGGAATATAATGTTCTCCATAATATTTACTTATTTCTAATCTCTCCTTTATCTGTATTTATGTCTTTCATGTCTTTTGTTTAAACAAATAGCTTAAGTATTTTGTTTGCAACTATCATTTCTAATATTTTTAAAATTTTGTTCTTTTTAAGAATAATTTTGACAAAGGCTGTCTACTTTGTTGTCTTTATTCAGTGAATCTGTTTTTTGTTTCTGTTATTTGTATTGTTTGTATTTTTAATTTCTGTCTCTGTTCTTTGGGTTAAGTCTGTTCTTTTTCTTATAGCTTGTGTTTGAACATTTATTAATTTTTTTTATATTTCTTAATTTCCAACATAAGCTTGCCTCTACTCTGCGAATCTCTCTTCTGGGAACCTTATTATAAGGCAATTATATTCCAAATTTTATGTATGAACATGTGCATTGTAGAATTGTTTATAATAGTGAAAATACAGCATTGACAATAGAGGAATATCTAGTAAACTGTTATATTTATCTACTGTAATACTTACAGTCCTAAGTGGTTATAACATCGATGGAAAATGTTTGTAGTTTAAAGTCCAAATGGAGAAATTAAAAGGTGTGTGATATCAAATTATGGTTATTATTTTGAAAAAAGTGAGTATATATGGACAAGAACTCAAAAGAAACAGAAACTACAGGGTTTGTTTCATTGTTTAAAAGTAAGGTTTGAAAATTTCATTTCATTTTATTGGTTTGTTGTTTTGTTGCCTTTAAGGGAAGCTTCGTTTATCTGAAGTTAATTCCTATAGCTTAACTTTATTAATCCAAAGTTAAATAGGTGAATTCTTTCTTCTTAAAAGGAATTAGAGTAGATAAAGAAGATAGATGTACTTTATTTTGACCTTCCTTCTTTTGGGTGGGCAAACTTAGAAAGCAAAGCTGCGATTCTAATGTGTGAATTTTTATGAGCTATTTGCTTCATGTACACTTGATTAAATTCTCTGCAGTGCCATTCACTGCTAAGCTAAATTGTGATTACTGTAGGTACTATGTGGAGATGCAGGAGAAGATGCGGAATGTCATGCAGCCAAACTCCTTGAAGTCATCATTCTTCAGTGCAAAGGAAAGGGAATTGATCAGGTAATACATGTATGGAAAGTTTGTACTTGATGTTTATACTGAAATTTTACCTGATTGACATTTTGTTTATATTATATGATGGAAAATTAAAAAGATAGCCTGAAGTTTGTGCTTCCTGGTACAAATCCTATTTAAATGGCAAGGAAAAATACCCATGCAATTTGAAAATTGCACCTTGCATTCTAGCAGAGAAAGAAATAAACAGAAAAATATGTAATAATTTAAGAGGCTATCAAGCGAATCATGAAGGAGATGAATATGTAAATTCTACTTAATTGGTTTCCCAGAGATTTGCATTTTCCCTTTGTTTTTGTAGATTCTACTGAAATATTCTCAGATTTGTTCTTTTAACCAGAAATGAAGATACTGTACAAAAAAGAAAAAGTTTCTTTTACTGATTTAAAAAGTATTATAGGGGCGCCCGGTGGCTCAGTTGGTTAAGTGTCCGACTCTTGATTTCAGCTCGGTTTGTGAGTTTGAGCGCCACATTGGGCTCTGCGCTGACAGCACTGAGCCTGCTTGGGATTCTTCTCTCTCTCTCTCTGCCCCTCCCCTGCTCTCTCTCTCTCTCTCTCCCTCAAAATAAAAATTTTTAAAAAGTATTACAAATTTTCAACAAAGATTAATTTGATATTTGGTGTAATCATGGTATGATAGATACTGAGAAAAAAAGTCTTCAAGTAAAATTGTGGAGTTGTCTTTTTTTCTTTCAGTTCTGTAATGTTTGCTCCATGTATTTTTTGGTAACAGCTTTATTGAGCTATAATTCACATACCATATAATTCACTCATTTACAGTGGATTCAGTGTATTTTAATATATTCACAGAATCATGCAACTATTCATATAGTCAGTTTTATTTTTTAATTAATTAATTAATTTTAAAATTTAAATCCAAGTTAATATAAATGGTGTAATAATGATTTCAAGAATAGAATTTAGTGATTCATCACTTACTTATAACACCCAGTGCTCATCCCAGCAACTGTCCTCCTTAATGCCCCTTGCCCATTTAGCCCATCCCCACACCCAATACCCCTCTAGCAACCCTCAATTTGTTCTCTTATGGTTTGTCCCCCTCTCTGTTTTTATATTATTTTACATCCCTTCCCTTATGTTCATCTGTTTTGTATCTTAAGTTCCACATATGAGTGAAATCATATGCTCTGTCTTTCTCTGACTTATTTTAACATAATACACTGTAGTTCCATCCACACTGTTGCAAATGGCAAGATTTCATTCTTTTTTTGTCTGCCGAGTAATATTACACTGTGTATATACATACCACATCTTCTTTATCTTTTCACCTGTTTATGGACATTTGAGCTCTTTCCATACTTTGGCTGTTGTCAGTAGTGCTGCTATAAACGTTGGTGTATGTGCCCCTTTGAAACAGCATACCTGTATCCCTTGGATAAATACCTAGTAATGTAATTGCTGGATTGATTGTAGGGTAGTTCTATTTTTAATATTTTGAGGAACCTCTATAATGTTTTCTAGAGTGGCTGCACCAGTTTGCATTCCCACCAGCGGTGCAAAAGGGTTCCTCTTTGTCTGCATCCTTGCCAATATCTGTTGTTGCCTGAGCTGTTAATGTTAGCTATTCTGACAGGTGTGAGGTGGTATCTCATTGTGGTTTTTATTTGTATTTCCCTGATGATGAGTGATGTTGAGCATTTTTTCATGTGTGTGTCAGCCATCTGGATGTCTTTTTTGGAAAGGTGTCTATTCATGTCTTTTGCCCATTTTTTCACTGGATTATTTGTTTTTGGGGTGTTGAGTTTGATAAGTTCTTTATAGGTTTTGGATCTAACCTTTTATCTGATATGTCATTTGCAAATATCTTCTCTTGTTCCATTGGTTGCCTTTTAGTTTTGCTGATTATTTCCTTCGCCGTGCAGAAGCTTTTTATCTTGATGAGGTCCCAATAGTTTATTTTTGCTTTTCTTTCCCTTGCCTCCAGAGACATGTCAAGTAAAAAATTGCTGTGGCCAAGGCCAAAGAGGTTGTTGCCTGATTTCTCCTCTAGGATTTTCCTGTCTTACATTTAGGTCTTTCATCCATTTTGAGTTTATTTTTGTGTATGGTGTAAGAAAGTGGTCCAGGTTAATTTTTCTGCGTGTCGCTGTCCAGTTTTCCCAGCACCACTTACTGAAGAGACTGTCTTTATTCCATTGGATATTCTTTCCTGCTTTGTCAAAGATTAGTTGACCATACGTTTGTGGTTCCATTTCTGGGTTCTCTATTCTGTTCCATTGATCTGAGTGTCTGTTCTTGTGCAAGTACCATACTGTCTTGATGATTACAGCTTTGCAATACAGCTTGAAGTCTGGAATTGTGATGCCTCCAGCTTTGGTTTTCTTTTTCAGGATTGCTTTGGCTATTTGGGGTCTTTTCTGGTTCCATACAAATTTAAGAATTGTTTATTCTAGCTCTTTGAAGAGTGCTGGTGTTGTTTTGATACGTATTGCATTGAATATGTAGATTGCTTTGGGTAGTATTGACATTTTAACAATATTTGCTCTTCCTATCCAGGAGCATGGAATGTTTTTCCATTTTTTTGTGTCTTCTTCAATTTCTTTCATAAGCTTTCTATAGTTTTCAGTGTATAGATTTTTCACTCTTTGGTTAGGTTTATTCCTAGGTATTTTATGGTTACTTTGGTCAGTTTTAGAGCATTCCATCACTATCTCCCAAAGAACTCCTCATTTCCCCTTAACACCTACCTCCCCCCCCCCCCCACAGCCTAGGCAACCATTATTCTGCTTTCTTATTTTAGAGATTTGTCTATTCTAGACATTTCATATAAACGGAATCATGTGGTCCTTTGTGAATGACTTTTCTCACTTAGCATAATGGTTTAAAGGTTCATCCATGTGGTAGCATGCGTACTAGTAGTTCATTTCTTTTTATTGCCAAATATTCCATTGTGTGGATATATCACATTTATTTTAGCCATTCGTTAGTTGGTGGATTCTTGGATTATATCCACTTTTTTTTTTTAAGTCAGCTCCATTCCCAATGAGGGGCTTGAAGTCATGACTCTGAGATCAGAAGTCACATGCCCTACTGACTGAGCCAGCCAGGTGCCCCTGATTATTCCCACTTTTTGTCTACTGTGAATAATGGTATGCACATTTCTATGCAGATTTTTGTGTGGACGTGCTTTCATTTCTCTTGGAATATATCTAGGAGTGGCGGTTCTTTGTTTAATTGTTTGAAGAACTGCCAAACTTTTTCCAAAGCAGCTGCACCATTTCCCATTCCTACCAGCAGTGAATGAGGAGGATTCCCATTTGTATCCTCATCAATTCTTGCTTTGTTGCTCTTGTTTTCTTGATCAGTTTTTTTTTTTCTTATAGCCATCCTTGTAGGTGTGAAGTAGTATATCACAGTTTTGATTTGCATTTGCTTGATGGCTAATGATGTTGAGTATCTTTTCCTATGGCCATTTGTATATCTTTTTTTTTTTTTTTTTTTTTAGAAATGTCTATTCAGATTCTTGGCCCATTTTAATTAGGTTATTTGTTTATTATTGAGTTATGGGGGTTATTTAAATATTCTAAATTCAAGTCCATTGTCAGATGTACAGTTTGCAAAAATTTTCTCCCAATTTGTGGATTGTGTTATCACTGTCTTTTTTTTTTTTTTTTTAAGTTTGATTTATTTTGAGATAGAGAGCATGCAAGTGGGGGAGGGTCAAAGAGAGAGGGAGAAAGAGAGAATCCCACACTGGCTCCACACTGTCAGCGCAGAGGGGCTTGAACTCACGAACTGTGAGATCCTGACCTGAGCTGAAGTTGGAAGCTCAACCAACTGAGCCCCCCAGGCGCCGCAGTTGTGTTACCACTTTCTTGATGGTGTCCTTTGAAGCAGTTTTTAATTTTGATGATGCCCAGTTTATCTAATTTTTCTTTTGTTGCTTGTGGCTGGTGGTATATTTAAGTACCTGTTGCTAAATACAAGTTCACAGAGATTTCCTTGTGTTCTCTTCGAAAAGTTTTATGGTTTTAGCTGCAACATTTAGCTCTTTAATTCGTTTTGAGTTAAATTTTCTGTGTGGTATGAGAAAGGAGTTAATTCATTATTCTGCATGTGGATAGCAAGTTGTCTCAGTACTATTTGTTGAAAAAACTATTCTTTCCCTATTGAATTGTCTTAGCACCTTGTCAAATGAATTGACTATAAAGGTGAGGTTCATTTCTGTATTCTCATTCTATTTGATTGATTTTTTTTTTTTATCTTTAAGCCAGGACTACACTATCTTTATTAAATTTTGAAATTAGGAAGTTCTAGTCTTCCAGTTTTGTTCTTTTGCAAGACTGTTTGGACTATTCTGGGTTCCTTGAGTTTCCATGTGAAATTTAGGGCAGCTTGTCAATTTCAGCAAAGAAGTCAGCTGGTATTGTGAGAGGCATTCTGCTGAATCTGTAGAATCATTGTAGATCTGGGAAATATTGCCATTTTAAGAATACTTAGTCTTTTATCCCCTGAACATGGGATCTCTTTCCTTATGTTTAGGTCAAATTTCTTTTAAAAATGTTGTTTGGTTTTCACAGTAAAAGTTTCACAGTTCTTTTGTTAAAATATTCATAGTTTAGTCTTTTTAATGCTATTGTAAATGGAATTATTTTCTTAATTTCATTTTCAAGTTTATTGCCCATGCTTAGAAATACATTTTAAAAATATGTATTTATTGTGTATCCTGCAACCTTGCCAAGCTTGTTTATTAGATTAATGTTTCAGTAAACTTTTTAGGATTACCAGTCTGGGTGCTTTTTATTTTTCTCGCCTAATTGCCTTGGCTAGAACCTCTAGTGCAATGTTGAAGAGATGTGGTGAAAGGAGAGGTGTTGTTCCTAATCTTAGGGGGAAACATTCCTTTCACCATTAAGTCTGATGTTAGCTGTGGGTTTTTCATAGACACTTTGTATCAGGTTGAGGGAGTTCCTGTTTGTTTGTACTTTGTTGACTATTTTTATCATGAAGCATGTTGAATTTTGTCAAATGGCTTTTTCTACACCTTTATTATAGGTGTATTCATATTTCTATTTATTTTTGAGTTAATTTCAGTAGTTTGCACCTTTCTAGGAATTTGTTGGTGTAATTTATGTTAACTAATTTGTTGGCATGAAGTTCATATTTTTTTTATTTCTGTAGGTTGGTAGTATGTTCCCAGTTTTGGTAATTAGTGTCTTCTCTCTCTCTTTTTTATCTTTTGGTCAGTTGAGCTAAATAAAGGTTTTCCAATTTTGTCGATCTTTTCAAAGAACCAATTTATGGTTTTATTCACTATTGTTTTTCTGTTTTCTATTTCATTAGTTTCTGGTCTAATCTTTACCATTTATTCTCTTCCATTTGCTTTGAGTTTAGTTTGCTCTTTTATTTCCAGTATCTTATTTTTTTAAGTTTATTTATTTATTTTGAGAGAGAGAGAACACATGTGTGTGCACAAGTGGGGGAGGGACAGAGAGATGGAGAGACAGAATCCTAAGCAGGTTCTGCACTTGGGGCTCAAACTCACAAACTGTGAGATCATGACCTGAGCCAAGATCAAGAGTTGGACCCTTAACTGAGCCGGTCTTACTAGCATTCCCTTGTACTTGGTCGCTATGTATGTTTTTTCTCATGCTGCTATAAATGTTATCTCTTTGTCTTTTACCATTTTTACTATGAAATGTCTTTGTTTTTATCTTACTTGGATTTGTTGACTTTCTTGGATATATAGATTGTTTTTTATCAGACTGGGAATGTTTCCAGCCATTATTTCTTCAAGTATTTTTTCTTCTTTTTCTCTCTTCTCTCCTTCTGATTCTCCCTCTACATATACATTGGTGTGCTTAATGGTGTTCCACATTTCTTTGAGGCTCTAATAATTTTTCTTTATTCTCTCTTTTCTCTGGTGTTTGGATTACATACTCTTTTTCAATCTATCTTCAGGTTTGCTTATTCTCTCTTCTGCCAGTTCAGATCTATTGTTGAGCCCTTCTAATGAATTTTTCTTTTTTTTTTTTTTCATTTTTTTTTTAAGTGAGCTCCATGCTCAACGTGGGGCTTGAACTTAGAACCCCATGATCAAGAGCTACATACTCTACTGTCTGAGTCAAGTGCCCCTATAGCATTTTTTAACTCTAGAATTTCCATTTGATGCTTTTTTGCAATTTGCATGTCCTAATAGATATTTTCTGTTTGATGAGACATGGTCATCATAGCTTCCTATATTTTAAAGATGTTTTCTTTTAGGAGTGTCTGGGTGACTCAGTTTAGCATCCGACTTCAGCTCAGGTCATGATCTTGTGGTCTGTGGGTTCAAGCCTGAAACCTGCTTTGGATTCTGTGTCTCCCATTGCCTCTATCCTTCCCCTGCTCCTGCTCTCTTTCTCAAAAATAAATAAACATTAAGAAAATGTTTTATTTTTTAAACATTTATAATGGCTGTTTTGAGGTTTTCAAAGCCCATGTTTGAGTTAGTTCTGACCCAAGGAGGATTCTTCTTGACTGTCTCTTTCCTGTTTTTCTCATGTGAACTTCTAGCTTACGGTTTATCTTTTTATTTTAATTAGGAGGAACCACCAGCCTCCTCTTATTTGCTGCTTACCACCAAGTTCTCCATTATTTTTTAGAAGAGTGACCCTCCAGCCTCCTTTCCGGGTTGATAAAGTTTTACATGTATTTTTGAAGGCTCATTTTCTCCTTCAACGAGTACTGTTTTAGGTGATGTAGGTGAGGTAGAAAGACATTGTGATGTCAACAGAACAAGGAGATAGTAAAGAACGGAAGTTGAGTGAAAGTAGAGAAGGGTTCAGTTCTGTTGACTGGCTTTTGGAAAGTCCTCAGCAGTAGAATCTAATCATGCCTGGAAGGTGTGGAATATACCCATACCAAAGAGTTCAGAATCTCTCCTCTAAGCCAGAAGTAGGCAAGCTATGGCCTGTGGGCCAAATCCAGCCTGTGACCTGTATGTATGGCCTAGGAATGAAGAGTGGTTTTCACATTTTTGAAGGGATGTTTAAAGAAAAAAAAAGTGTGCAACAGAGACTGTATATAGCCTGCAAAGTTGAAAGTATTATTAAATATCTACTGTAAGTTTACCAACCCTTGCTGTAAGCAATTGAACAGAGAATCCATTGAGCAGAGAAATGACATGATCAAAGTTAGGGACTTAGGATAATGAGTTTGCTAGCAGTAGCCTTAATCTAAACTGGTCTTCTGCATACACTGGCTGTGAAGAGGAGCAAGGAGGCTATTGCTAGTTGCAGTCTGAGGGTACTGCTTCTGTTCTAGGTGAGAAGCATTGGAAAGAGAAACCTAGAATAAGATTTATAGTGGGTGCCATTGCAAACATTGCATAGAAAACACCTGAAAAAACAAGGTGTTAGATGAGGAGCCCAGGGAAAAGCTTGAGAGCACAGGTTTTCCTTGGAAAGTTATAAAGATGACTTTTCCCACAGTTACAGATTGTGTGGATACCAGTAGATGGGAATAGAGTGATGATATTACTCAAACTGTGACCATTTAATGGTATTAGTAGGTGTTCATTACAAAAAAGTATTCAATGGTCAGATAAGTCTAGGAAATACTAGATAAAACAATATTCAACAGATTTCATTATTGCTTGACTTCTTGTGCCTTTACCTGAAAATGTGTCTAAGAGTGTGTTAGTATCTGTGTATTCCAAATTAATTTAACTCTGGAATGTTTTTGTTTTCCAAACCCAAGAACATCTAATGTTGTGAAAGTGCTGTTTGAATAATGCTCGAGAGATGTCTTGAGGTAGAAAGAAGGGGTGTGGAAGCTTAAATCCAATAGCTTTATCTTTTCAGTAAAGTAGGAGAGGTTGTGGAAAGTGGAACAAGTTGAAATTTCATTTGGAGGAGTCTGATAGGTAATAAAAAGTTGAATTAAAGAATTGCTTTTATTGAAAATAGAACTACCCTACGGTCCAGCAATTGCTCTACTAGGTATTTACACAAAGGATCCAAAAATACTAATTGGAAGCAAGGATACATGCACCCCAGTGTTTATAGTAGCATTATCAACAATAGCCCAATGGAAAGAGCCCAAATGCCCATCGACTCCAAATTCCCATCGACTGATGAATGGATAAAGAAGATGTGGTGTGTGTGTGTGTATGTATATGTATATGTGTGTGTGTATATATATATATATATATATGTATATATGTATATATATATGTATATATACACATATATATGTGTGTGTGTGTGTGTATATAGATATATATGATGGAATATTAGCCATAAAAAGAAGAGTTAAATCTTGCCATTTGCAATGATATGGATGGGGCTAGAGAGTGTTATGCTAAGCGAAATAAGTCAGTAAGAGAAGGACAAATAGCATATGATTTTACTCATGTTTGGAATTTAAGAAACAAAACAAATAAACATGGGAAAAAAAGAGAAGCAAACCAAGAAACAGATTCCTGAATATAGAGAACAAACTGATGGTTACCAGAGGGGAGGTGGGTAGGGAGATGAGTTAAATGGATGATGGGGAATAAGGAGGGTACTTGTGATGAACACTGGATGTTGTATGTAAGTGTTAAATCACTAAATTCTATACCTGAAGCTGAAAAAAAAAATGCTTTTAGTTGGATAGATCCATTTGAAGTTAGCAAATAAAAATTTCTAGTATAATACAGTGGGTTTTTGCTCCTAAAACTGGGTTCCAGAGGGATTGGAAAGTTGGTATTTCTATGTCAGAAAGTTAGGGTCACTAGGGAATCTTGAATGTTAGGGAAGCTACAGTTCTGGTGCACTTAAGTAGAGCTGCACGGCTGTATTGCCTTGAAATTACATTCCTCTTATTTCCTGTAACTTGGTAGTTAGATCTAGAGATTTGGTCAGATGCATTTGTGATACTTTTGGCAAGAATGCTTCATAGATGGTGGTTTCTGTTTCTACCAGGAGGCACAGAATGTCTGGTTGTCTCTCATCTTATGATGTTACTGCTGTTGGTGGTGATTATTCTGTCATTTCTTTTTCATTTATTAGCTGAAATATTTCTATGAAATGTCTTTTCGTCAATTATTGGGGTTACTCTGAGGAACAGTTTGAGTATTTCCTTTTATTTTCTATGATTCAAGATAATAAGTTTGTTTCCTAACATTCTCCAAAGATGACCAGTGAGGTGTTTTGCTTTTTTTTTTGCTTTTAAAATATTATTATGAACTTACAGGTTCAAATTTGTTTTATGTATTTCAGTGTATTTCAGGTATACAAAGTTGCTTAAACTTGGGCCAGTTGGGAGCATACATGCCCACCTTAAGTGACTCCAGTAGTGTTTAGTAGTGTTCTTGCTGTCTGGTATGACTAGATGTTCCAGGTTCATCTTGTACATGTCCTGCCCTACCTTGGGAAATGGTATTCAAGACTATAAACACAAGGGATATTTATTGTTAATGAGTTGGTCATTATTTCCAAAGAGATCCAAGAAATACATATTGTATCATTTTAAGATTTACTTATCATTAGCACACACAGACATTTCTAGTTCAAATTCAGGACTTCGTTATTTTTACTTAACCTAATTGATCTGAATCTGTATCTGCCATACCCGAAATCCTGGTTCTCATCACAATTATTCACTTTCTTTATCCCACTAATATGGACGTACAGTCTCAGAGTAATTATACCAACATTATCTCTAACACATGATGATTATTAACAGTTTAAAATTTTCTACTGGCTGTTTTTATCTCCAGGGTATGTCCATATGCTAGGAATATATATAGCCAAAATATAGTCAGATCATAAATTTTAAAGTCATTTAAAATAATCGCTGTTTGATTCATTTATTTCATTTTATTTTAACTTTTAGGAATTGCTTTAATTTTTTTTCTAACTATATAAAACATGTACATAATTCTGAAATCTAATTTATGAAACAAGGTGTATTCAGAGAAGTCTGGCTTCCATCCTTCTCCCCTCTCCCCTTATTCTCTTTCCCTGTCTGCCCACCCCCAGTGTCTAGTTATCCTTTCATTTTAAAAAGTAAGCAGGGGCGCCTGGGTGGCTCACTCTGTTAAGTGTCTGACTTTGTTTGGCTCAGGTCATGATCTCACGGTTTGTGGGTTCGAGCCCTGTGTCGGGCTCTGTGCTGACAGCTCGGAGCTTAGAGCCTGAAGCCTACTTTGCATTCTGGGTCTCCCTCTCTCTCTGCCCCTTCCACACTTGTGCTCTGTCTCTCTCTCTCAAAACTAAACATTTAAGATAAAATAAAAGGTAAGCAAAGAGGTGTATTCATTCTTCCTTCCTCACTTTTTTCTTTCCTCACCTTTTTAAACAGCCGCATACTGTACATATTTTTTTTTCCCATCTTACCTTCTTCACATAATGATATATCCATCCTGTAGATCACTCCATAGTAGTATATAGAAGTATTCTGCATAATCAGTCCCCACAATTGATGGTGTATTAATGTAAAAGGATAATTTTAGTTTTATTAGTTTTAAAACCTCAGAGTTTCTTTGTATTCTTAATGGCTTTGCAAGTAATAGTAAACATTTGTTAAAATGAAGCTTTATTATTAGAGTATCTCAAGAAGAGCTTTTCAAGTTTAGTTTACATTTTCTTATAGCTTCATTGATTTACTATAATTATTTTACCATAATAATTAAAAAATTTTTTAATTTAAAATTTTTCACAGTGTAATGTTAGTTTCAGGTGTACAATATAGTGATTCAGCACTTCCATGCAACACTCCGTGCTCATCACAAGTGCCCTCCTTACCCTCTTGCACTGTT
>NC_064809.1:61747640-61775785 GCF_023721935.1 Panthera uncia | reverse complement strand
GTCATAGGGTAGGTCTATTTTTAATTTTCTGAGGAACCTCCACACTGCCTGCCAGAGCGGCTGCACCAATTTGCATTCCCACCAACAGTGCAAGAGGGTTCCTGTTTCTCCACATCCTCTCCAGCATCTATAGTCTCCTGATTTCTTCATTTTGGCCACTCTGACTGGCGTGAGGTGGTATCTGAGTGTGGTTTTGATTTGTATTTCCCTGATAAGGAGCGACGTTGAACATCTTTTCATGTGCCTGTTGGCCATCTGGATGTCTTCTTTAGAGAAGTGTCTATTCATGTTTTCTGCCCATTTCTTCACTGGGTTATTTGTTTTTCGGGTGTGGAGTTTGGTGAGCTCTTTATAGATTTTGGATATTAGCCCTTTGTAGGACCTCTTTTTGGCCATTTAATCTCTGGGCTTTATGAGAATATAAATTTGTTTAATACCATAAGAACAAGGTAAGCAAAGGTTTAATTGTCCTTAAGGGTATCTTATTTGAGAATACTCTCTACCAACATACTGCTTTCTATAAAAGTTATCTGGTTTCTGTGTGTATGGCTGACTCTCTTCTTTATTGTTTTCTCTAGTGCATTCCTCTCTTTGTTCAACTTGTTTTGGAGAGACTAACCCGAGGAGTGAAAACTAGTGAGCTCCGCACCATGTGTCTTCAGGTTGCCATTGCTGCCTTGTACTACAACCCTGATTTGCTGCTACATACTTTAGAACAAATTCAGTTGCCTCACAATCCTGGACCGTTAACTGTACAGTTTATAAATCAGTGGATGAACGATACGGATTGTTTTCTTGGGTATGTGTCTTTTGGATTTTACTCTACATTTCTGTTTCTGGAACATTGATTTTAAAAATGTAAAATAGCATATAAAGAGGTAATTTTCATTTTTAAGGATTATTTTTAGTGCATTGTAAACACAAATTTTAATTTTTAGAGAATTAAACTGTGTTTCAGTAGTATAATCTAGTGGAAAGAATGCAGGCTCTGAAAATTAGGTATAGTCTGTCCCTAGTTGTTTTTTACTTGCATGATAGCGTTAGATCTTTAGGCAATGAGAACTAAGTGTCCAGCAGGTTCCATGACTATTAAGTGTGTATAGGTAAAAACATTCTAAATGGGGTCAGGTTTCTAAGGAAAATGCCAGTCTGGTAAAAATGTACTGGCTCAGGTTATTGGATATTGGAACTCTGCAGATCTCAAGGGAGCTTGTTCTCAAATGTGAGGTCAGAAAGAAGGATTGTTCGTTGTAGCTTGGGTGCTTCCCTGGTGCGAGAGTTTGTCTTCATGTGAAGCACTCTCCTACTTCTCAAACATAAGAAAAATGAGATGCCGAGTAGTAGGTACATGCTCACCTCAAGTGACCCCATACCTATTAGTGATTGTTATGCTAGAATTTGAGCTAGATTGCAATTAATTTGTTTAAAACATTAGATACAACTAGTGTTTTGTTTTTTAAGTTTTGTAAGATAACATTTAGAAATGATACCATTTAGAAATGCTGAGGAAGGAGAATTCCAGTAGGAGTAGTCAGGACACTGCCAAGTGATACAGGTGTGAATTAGCATGGCAGAACAGGTATGGGGGAAGATACTAACAAGCTGCTGTGTGTATTCTAGTTTTTCTACTTGTAGGATACTGGAATTTGTCATTGATTTAGATTTTTTATTAAAGACTTGAAGGGAAGAACATACTTTAAAAAATTGTGCTTGAAGTTATCTCTGACAAAGATTTAGGGAGCAGAAGCTTTGTCACTCACAGTTATGCAGTTGGAATGCTTCTCTCTTTATTAGCATCTAGAAGCAGTTTTCCAAAGGTAGAAAGGCCATTTCTACTATTGCACAGACTGGACAGGCTTGGCTTATGCTTCCTTGGATTCTTTAGAGTCCTACTTGATAATCATCTTTCCTGCTGTGATCCTCTTGACACCTAATGTGCACCCCTATTGGGGGGCATCCTCAGGTCCAGTGCAGTTCCTGTTATAATATACTCCTTTGGCTTTAGTAACTTGAATCAGGCAATGCAGTGGGCTGGGACCGGCTGGGTAGTGTGGCAGGCGTGTGGCGGTGACACAGGCACGGCCTGGGAAGCGGCCACTGGAGCCAGAGCTGGAGTTGGAGCTGGTGGAGTTCTCTTTGATCTGTGCCCCTCCTCCTAGCCTCCAGGATGGCAGAGATTGTCGCTTCTCTGACAGAGAGCACGTTCTCAGGCTTGGAAGATTCTAGCAGTGACAGGAGTGAAGATGACTCGGCAGAGGGAGAAGATAGGATCAGCAGTGATGGAGAAGACCACTGGGCCACAGGTGCAGGCCGGGACCTCTTCCCCAAGGACAGAGGACATCTGGAACATGGTGGACATGGGCATTGGGCACGGATGGCAGGCACAGCTACAAGCCCCTGCGTACTCGTGACAAGCTGGACCAGGTTCTGCGCAAGATGGATGATCCTGACTACCGGTGCATGATGCAGGACTGGATGACAGGGCACGACTTATGGCTGACCGATGAGCAGGTGGCCCTGGCATGGTGGCTGCAGAGGGGCCAGTTGGGGGACATGAGCTTCGATCTGTATGAGCTGGACTTCTTCACTGGGGACCTGGTGCTCCACTCAGTAACCAGCTGACCTGCTGACAAGCACAGCTTCATCCCATCCCTGGTGGAGAAGGAGAGGGTCTCTCACTTGGGGCATATGTCATTAAGATGGGCCAGATGCAGCTTCACGGGCCCCAGAACCCCACCCCTAGCTTCAGTAACCTGTGGGTGTGGAAGACCCCGATGTTGGGCCGGATGGGCACAAGATACACATACCCAGTCCCAAGCTGGTCCTCGGCGTCACACTGAGTTCTACGGCCCACCTCCTGCGTATCTGCCCAGCGAAGAGGTGTGGGAGCAATGGGAGCCAGGTGAGAGGAAGCCCACCTTCCCGCCACACAAATTTCCGAACCTGCGGGGTGTGCCTGTGTATAGTTGTTTCCTCCAGGAATGCTTCACATGCTGCCTTGACCTCTACTGTGTCCACGGCAGTGCAAGGTGAGGGTGAATGTGAACCCTGAAGACCTCGTCACCAAACTGTCCCAGCTGCAGGACCCGCAGCCTTTCCTCGCATGTCAGGTCCTGGTCTCTAGAGGCCCCAGCAACCTTGTCCACCACCTTAGTGTCATCCTGGAGAGGGCCAGTGGCTGGCTTCAGGCTCTGACAATGGCTTACTATGACTCTGGGAGGTGGCTGCCACCCGCTGCACGAGGACCGTGCCCGTTGTGGGTATGCTGAGGAGTATTGGCTGGAACACTCACCCCATCATCTGCCTGGTGGCTGTGGCTGTAGAGGACGTGGTGCTGCTACTGATCCTGGCCTTGGGGACCCAGCTGGTGGTGGGCAGAGAGGACCAGCTGCTGTCTGCCTTCATCCCACCTGAGATGCCGGCCGTTCAGCCTGCCTACTGGCTGGAGGCCCCAGAGGAGAAACGCCAGGGGGGACCTGTGGCTGCACATCCGCCATGGGAAGCCTGTTGACCTGGCATGGGTGTGGGGACTTCTTGGCTGTGGTCCTGGCCCCTGCAGGCCACACACAGGTGCTGATCCACTAGCTGAGCTGGCGCTGCAGGCAGACCCCCTTCTGTAGCCATGGCCAGGTGCCGTGGGTGACCTTCTACTCTGTCCCGTCCTTTGTGTTAGTGACTTTCGAGTGCAGCATCTGCCTTTACTGTCTCCTGTGCCAGGAGCTCACCCAGAAGCTGAGACCGAACTGTAAGTGGGTGTCCAGCCTGGCAGTGCACCCTGCAGGGGACAAGGTCATCTGTGAGAGCTATGACAGCAAGCTGGTGTGGTTTGATCTGGACCTTTCTGGTGAGCCTTACAGGGTGGTGAGGCACCACAGGAGGACCCAAGGGCTGTGGCCTTCCACACCTGGTACCAGGTCTTCACATCTAGCTCTGACCACGGGAGTGTCATTGTCTGCCATAGGATGGTATGCAGTGACCTGCTGCAGAACCAACGGCTGGTGCCTGTGAAGGTGCTGCGGGGACACGTGCTGAGCCACGACCTGGGTGTACTGGATGTGGCTTTCCGCCCTGGCCCCAGCTGTGGGTTTTCTCAGGGGCCAATGGCACCATCTGCCTCTTCACCTAAGCCACCCTGTTTCCTCAGGGGCCAGGCCATGTGTTTGCTCAGGATCTTAATAGAGGTGTTCGCCCAGCTTGGGGGGAAAAAAAAAGAGCAATGCGAATAATAGTAGCTTATAATATATTCATCATTTCATCTGCTTCGGATTCAGCCTCCCTCTCTCCCTCTGTCCCTCCCCTGCTAGTGCTTTGTCTCTCCCTCTCTCTCAAAAATAAACATTAAAAAAATTTTTTTTCCCTTCAGAATCAAATTTTATGCTATGTTATAGCGGACTATATTTAATTGATTTACTTATAGTCATTAAGTTTAGCTTGCTTATTATATGCTGAGTTTCTGAATAGCTTTTGGCACTGGGGGGTTAGTATACAGTGTATGTGCTGAGAAACCTTGTAGACCAATCTAATGAAGACACAGTCTGAATTTTTCCTTTTTTCCATTGGATAGGAATTTTATGCTGTCAAATACAGGTATTCCTGCTTTAGTAGAACTTGTTATGCCAAGGCACAGATAAAGCATTTAAATCAGTTATAAATTGATACTATAGTAAAATTCACCATATTGATTACAGACTTTTATAGCTCTTTGATGATAATTGGTTTACAAAACTTGGTTTATATAGGATTTCACATAGTACAAGATGGAGGATCCCTCTGTATAATTCCATTGAGTGAACCTTAAAAATCACCTTGGCCATTTTTTCTTGTAGAATCTTCAGTTGTCCCCATTTCTCATGAGTACCTTTTTTTTCTTTGTGATTTGTAGGCATCATGACCGGAAGATGTGTATAATAGGACTGAGTATCCTTTTGGAATTGCAAAATCGACCTCCTGCAGTAGATGCTGTGGTGGGACAGATTGTACCCTCAATTCTTTTCCTTTTCCTTGGCCTAAAGCAGGTTTGTGCTACCAGACAACTGGTAAACCAGGAAGATCGCTCAAAAGCAGAGAAGGCTGATATGGAAGAAAACGGTAAAATCTTCTAATTGTAATGAATGCTAGAATGGATTTTGATTTGAGCATGCATTTTCTCTGAATTTTAGTCTATTTGGAATCATTCAGTTACATTCTTTGGCTTGTTGCACATTTAACAAATATTTTGGGTTTGGTTGACATACCCTGTAATGTAAATTTAAATCTGTTAATTTTTTGACATTTAAATAATTATTGAGCTTAATGAATGTTGTTAAACTCTGAGAAATTCAGATACATTTATAACAGAATCACATAGTTTTGACAATGAGTTAGGAACCAGTATTTCATTTTCTTGTTTGTGCCAATAGTCTCTGTGAAGTCGGCAGCATGAATTCAATGAACCATTAGTTAACGGAAGTATCAGTATAACAGATTAATAGAATGCCTGCTGTTTTTTTTTTTAATGGTTCTTAAAAATTGTAATTGGGAGAAACTTATGGTTTACATATTATTAAATTTGGAGTAAAGTACATAAATGAAGGTTATTTGCTTAATTGACAGAGTGAGATTGTTAGAGTCAAGGATATTAGATCTTTATTTGATGATAATTGCAAAACTACTTGCTTGGGTGCAGGAAGTAACCATATCCAACTCCAAATGGAGTTTTCCCTCTTCAGGTTAAAAGCAGAATTTCTTCCCCTTCCCTTCCCCTCCCTTCCTTCATATAATTTATTGTCAAATTAGCTAGCATACAGTGTGCTCTTGGCTTCAGGAGTAGATTCCCATGATTCATCTCTTACATACAACACCCTGTGCTCATCCCAACAAGTGCTCTCTTCAGTGCCCATCACCCATTTTCCCCATCCCCCTGCTTCCATCAACCCTCAGTTTGTGCTCTGTATTTAAGAGTCTCTTATGTTTGTCTCCCTCTCCATTTGTAACTATTTTTTGTTTCCTTCCCTTCCCCCATGGTCTTCTGTTACGTTTTCACTCATATGTGGAATTTGAGAAACTTATGATATCTGTTAACAGAATTTCTTTAAATGAGAAAAATCAGAATGTTTCATGTAAAACATACAAGTGTAGATTTAAACATTTTGCATTTAATTAGCATCATCCTAGTTTGGGTACGAGGAATGGTACTCTTTAACTCCTAACATAGAGCACAACTTCTGATCTAATTTGCTTTCCTGAATTCTATGTAGGACATCTTTACTAGAAGGGTTTTTATTCTTTTGCTAAGTATAGGCCAACAATTATAGAATTCTTTTTTTCAGTTCTAATTTTTTGTTTTGTAAACTGTTGGCTTATAACTAATGTGTGAGAAAAAATTTCTGGTAATTTTCCAGACTTTCCTGTTCAATTTGTGCTGAAGTATAGAATGACTAATTAGGAAAGGTATTTCTTGCTATCTTTGTCATATATATGTGTCATATATACATATATATGTGTGTGTGTGTGTGTGTGTATGATCAAAACTTCTGTTTCTCGCCTTATCCCTAAAAGTACTTTGCCATTTAATTCAGGTGCTTTAGTGTGGTATGTTTTATAGAAACAGTTTTGGAATAATACTGCCTGGTTTGGGTTTTACTCTAGGTTTTTCCGTCTTGGGTTGATTTTGTTGTGCATTTACTATCTTCCAGTTATTTATAATATTGGGCTAACTGCTTAGAACAGATCGGCCCTGAACATAGAAACAGAAACCATGGTGATATGCAATTCAGCTTTCCACTTTTCAACACACATGTAGCTATTTTTTCTTTATTTCTGTATTTTTATGTTTCTATTAGCAGAAATGACCTCATTTGCACACTTCTGAGTAGTTTGTAATCAACTGAATTAACTGTTGAGAGACCCAAATTCTCAGTGGGAACTCATTGTTACTTAAAACACGTGCACTGGGGTGCCTGGGTGGCCCAGTCAGTTAAGTGTCCGACTTCGGCTCAGGTCATGATCTTGCGGTTCGTGAGTTGGAGTCCTGTATCAGGCTGTGTGCTGACAGCTTAGACCCTGGAGCCTGCTTTGGATTCTGTATCTCCCTCTCTCTCTGCCTCTCCCCTGCTTGCACTCTCTCTCTCTCTCAAAAATAAACATTAAAAAAAAATGCACTGACTGCACAATTTTTTTTTTTGACAAAAAATTTGGGACTCTGATTAATTAGCATTTTTATATAAATATGAGACAGCCATAGCAAAACAGTAGTAATGTCCAGTGGACTATAGATTTAGGGTTACTTGGAAATTGTTTTCAGTGAGGAGTATAAAGTCATTTTTTTTTTTTAAATGTTTATTTAGTTTTGAGAGAGAGAAAGAGTGTGAGCAGGGAGGGGCAGAGAGAGGAGAAGACACAGAATCTGAAGCAGGCTCCAGGCTCTGAGCTGTCAGCACAGAGCCTGATGCGGGGCTAGAACTCATGAACTATGAGATCATGACCTGAGTTGAAGTTGGATGCTTAACTGACTGAGCCACCCAGGTGCCTCTAAAGTCATTTTCAATTTAACAAACTATAAAGTTTTATTTTTAGAATTTCATGTAAAAATAGGCGGTAGTTTTTCCATTTCCAGAATGTCATTTTATAATTTTTGTTCTGTGGAATTTTATGTTTTGTCCTTTTGTGTTCTGATTCTTTTTAAATAATTAATGGATTGCCAGAGGAGATTTCAAGTGATGAAGAGGAGACGAATGTAACCGCTCAAGCAATGCAGTCGAATAACGGAAGAGGTGAAGATGAGGAGGAGGAGGAGGATGACTGGGATGAAGAAGTGTTGGAAGAAACTGCCCTTGAGGGATTCAGCACTCCACTTGACCTTGACAATAGTGTGGATGAATATCAAATTTTTACACAAGCTCTGCTAAGTATGTCTTTACTCCCTAAATTTTTAGATATTTTCTCTAAATTCTTTATTTCCTTTGGTTTAAAAATTGTTTTGGGATCTGTCCAAAATCAGTTTAGATGTTAAGTTTGGTTTTAGTAGTGGTGAGATGTCCAAATGGAAAAATCTGGGAGGCTTAGAGCATGGTTTTGCCTCAAGCACCAACTTGAGTTCTTGGTGTGGGAGTGAAGCCGAAACTGCAGGTACTGGGAAAATCTGGCGGAACATGGTAGCATGTGAGTAGAGGTGTTTGCCAAGATCTGGATTTTAGGGAGCATAGTAAAACCCCAGGAGGAAGAGATGGTGAAGGAGGTCGAGAACTGGGCAACACAGAGATTTGCAATGTCCTAACTTTCCTCTGATAGCCCCACATGGTTAGATATGGAGTGGGTACTCAGAAATAATCCTTTGCTGGAATAAGTTTGTCTCTTAATTTCTGCAATCATTTCATTGTAATTTGATCATGTACTTTTGTTCTCTGTAATGATAATTTTCACTAGACTCTTATCTTTTTCTTCTTCTACACACTCCCCAAATGCAACAGCTGTGCAGAATCGGGATGCTGCCTGGTACCAGCTGCTGATGGCACCGCTCAGTGAGGACCAGAGGAGGGCGCTGCAGGAGGTGTATACCCTGGCAGAGCACCGGAGGACAGTAGCAGGTCAGCCAGCTGCATTCCCAGATTGGAGGGCATCAGCGTGCCAGTAGTCAGTCTTATTGAGCAACCTTCTTACCTTCTTAATGAGCCTTGTGGCACATAAAGACTGTTTTAAAAATTGTTAGAGGCCAGCCTTTCAAGACAATTATTATTGTATGATTTTTTTTTTTTTTTTTTTAATCACTGATCATGATATCTTAGCTCGGCAAAACCCTGTGCATTAATAGGTGTCTTTTAGTGGTGGTGGTATTCATGTACTTACCCTCTGTTTTGGAGCCAGTTCACTTCATGAATTCTTATAAGGAGCTTGTCTTCCTGGAAAAGAAACACTCTTCATTTCTTTTGCTGGGATTTACATGTTAGTGATTCTTGTTGATTTTCAGTTTTTGACTTGGAGAAATTGTTCTATGCAGACATTATTATGGTCACTCCTAGAAAATCAGTGGAAAAAAATTTGTAATTACAAAAATACTTTAGTGGAAAACATGGAATAGGCACCTGGAATTTAGAACCTAAGTTCTTCTGCATAGAGTTCTCTTGTCAGCCCTGCACAGAGTCTGTATCAGGAGAATTCTGGGTACACTTTCAGCAGTAGCCTATAGAACTATTAAAAAAACCACTTTGCACCTTTTCATTTTGTCATTTTTCCTGGAAGTTGGGGGAGGTAAAGTTTTTCCATTTTGTTCATTTTTAGCAGTTTTTCTGTAATAGTAAACATAACTACTTACTGACATAGCCCTATTAAAAGCTGATACTCAGGGACTTCCAGGGAAGGTGGTGAAATGGGTGGATCCTGAGCTCACGTCATCCCACAGATACAACTAGGTAACACTCACATCAGGGTAAATAACCCGGAAAATGACCCAGAGACGGCAGAACAAACTCTACAACTAACTGTAGAGAAGAGTCCACATCAGAGAAGATAGAAGAGTGGAGATGCAGTGGGGAGCTAAATGGACTACGGGTCTGTCCACTGGAGGGGAGGGATCCGCAGGTGTGGAGAAGAGAGAGAACAGAGCATCATGGTGCGAGCTTGCATGGGAAGATGAATCCCTATAACGTTTGGCTTTGGAAACCAGAGGGACCAAATTTCATGAGTTCTGACAGCAGGTTCAGTTCTGGGAGAGTCTGGAGGGTGATAGGAAACTGAGTCCGCATCCCTTTAAAGACACAGCACAGCCAACAGCCTGCAGAAACACAGAATAGAAGCAGTACTTTGAAAAATGCCCGGGGCATACAAGAGGGAAATTATTTACTAATCTTTGTGTCCCAGAGAGACTGAGATTGCTGGAAGACTCCTCCAGGAACAAGGAGCTGGTGGGTGCCATTTCCCTTCCTTGCCCTCCGGCATAAACACTCAGACACCTGCAGGAACCAGCCTGGAGCCGGCATTCACTACCTAATTTGCTTATACTATGCCCCATCCTTTTTAGCTGGGTCTGCCTCAGTTCTGGTGCTGTGGGCCCCCTTGCCTAGAAGACCATTGCAAACTGCCAACACCATGCCTCTCTACTGTGCGCATTGTGGGGTCTCAGTCCCAGCAGTGGCAGCTGGTCACCTGTGGAGGACGCAAGAACCTTATTAAAACTGTGCACGCTGCACCAAAAACCGTAAAATACCTAGGAATAAATCTAACCAAAGAGGTGAAAAATCTATACACTGAAAACTATAGAAAGCTTATGAAAGAAATTGAAGAAGACACAAAAAAATGGAAAAAGATTCCATGCTCCTGGATAGGAAGAACAAATATTGTTAAAATGTTAATACTACTCAAAGAAATCTACATATGCATTGCAATACCTATCAAAATAACACCAGCATTCTTCACAGAGCTAGATCAAACAATCCTAAAATTTGTATGGAACCAGAAAAGACCCCGAAGAGCCAAAGCAATCTTGATAAAAGAAAACCAAAGCAGGAGGCATCACAATCCCGGACTTTAAGCTGTATTATAAAGCTGTAATCATCAAGATAACACGAACAGATCTGGCACAAAAGCAGACACTCAGATCAGTGGAACAGAATAGAAAACCCAGAAATGGACCCACAAATGTATGGCTAACTAATCTTTGACAAAGCAGGAAAGAATATCCAATGGAAAAAAAGACTGTCACTTCAGCAAATGTTGCTGGGGAAACTGGACAGCAACATGCTGTTACGTGAACCTGGACCACTTTTTTACACCATACACAAAAATAAACTAAGGGGATAAAAGACCTAAATGTAAGACAGGAAAATCCTCGAGGAGAAAGCAGGCAAAAACCTCTTTGATCTTGGCCACACCAACTTCTTACTCAACACATCTCCAGAGCAAAGGAAAACAAAAACAAAAATGAACTATTGGAACCTCATCAAAATAAAAAGCTTCTGCACAGTGAAGGAAACAATCATCAAAACTAAAAGGCAACCAATGGAATGGGAGAAGATATTTGCAAATGACATATCAGACAAAGGGTTAGCATCCAAAATCTATATATTTTTTTAATATTTATTTATTTTTGAGAGACAGAAACAGAGTATAAACAGGGGAGGGGCAGAGAGAGGGGGAGACACAGAATTCGAAGCAGGCTGCAGGCTCTGAGCTGTCAGCACAGAGCCCGGTGCAGGATTCGAACCCACGAACCGTGAAACCATGACCTGAGCTGAAGTCAGACGCTTAACTGACTGAGCCACCCAGGCGCTCCAGTGTCCAAAATCTATAAAGAACTTATCAAACTCAACACCCCAAAAACAATCCAGTGAAGAAATGGGCAAAAGGCATGAATAGACACTTCTCCAGAGACATCCAGATGGCCAACTGACACGTGAAAAAATGCTCAACATCACTCATCATCCGGGAAATACAGATCAAAACCACCATGAGATACCACCTCACACCTGTCAGAATGGCTAACATTAACAACTCAGGCAACAACAGATATTGGCAAGGATGCAGAGAAAGGATTTCTTTTGCACTGCTGGTGGGAATGCAAACTGGTGCAGCCACCCTGGAAAACAGGATGGAGGTTCCTCAAAAATCCAAAAATAGAACTACCCTACAACCCAGCAATTGCATTGCTAGGTATTTATCCAAGAGATACAGGTGTGCTGTTTCGAAGGGACGCATGCACCCCAGTGTTTATAGCAGCACTATTGACAATAACGAAAGTATGGAAAGAGCCCAAATGTCCATCGATGGATAAATGGATAAAGAAGATGTGGGGTGTGTGTGTGTGTGTGTGTGTGTGTGTGTGTGTGTACACACACACACACACACACACACACACACACACAATGGAGTATTACTCAGCAATCAAGAATGAAATCTTGCCAGTTGCAACTACATGGATGGAACTAGAGGGTATTATGCTAGGCGAAATTAGAGAAAGACAAATATCATATGACTTCATTCATATGAGGACTTTAAGATGCAAAACAGATGAACACAAGGGAAGAGAAGCAAAAATATAAAAACAGGGAGAGGGACAAAACATAAGAGACTCTTAAATATGGAGAACAAACAGAGGGTTACTGGAGGGGTTGTGGGAGGGGGGATGGGCTAAATGGGTAAGGGGCACTAAGGAATCTACTCCTGAAATTGTTGTGCTATGTGCTAACTTAGATGTAAATTAAAAAAAAAACCAACACACACACACTGTGCACCCTGCCTCTGCATGCTTTGCAGATCGGTCTGGCCAGCCATGGTCTCCGGGGCAGAGACACATCCCCTCTGGCAGAGGACTGGCACCACCTTGTTAAAACTGCATGCCATGCTCTACCCACTACTTTCAAGAGCAAGAGATGTAGCTGACTTTCCTAACACAGAGAAACACAGAAAGTTACACAAAATGAGAGAAATATGTCCCAAATGAAAGAAAAGGAAAAAAACAATAGCAAGACACCTAAGCCAAACAGAGATAAGTAATATGCTTGATAGAGAAATTAAAGTAATGGTCATAAAGATACTTGCTGGACTTGAAGTAACAGTGGAGGATTTTTAACAAAGAGAAAACATTGAAAAAGAACCAGTCAGAGATGAAGAACATGATAAATTGAAATTAAAATTACTGTAAGTGGAATAAATAGTAGACTAGAGGAAACAGAATGGATCGGTGACCTGGAGGACAGAATAATGGAAATTAAGGTGAGCGGGTGAGAGGAAGACAAATTATGCAAAATGAGAATAGACTTAGGGAACTCAGTGACTCCATCAGGTTTGATAACATTCACATTATAGGGATGCCAGAAGAAGAGAGCAAAGGGGGCAGAAAGTTCATTTGAAGAAATAATAGCTGAAAGCTTCCCCAATCTGGGGAAGAAAACAAATCCAGATCCAGGAGGTACAGAGATTTCCCAACAAAAACAACCAAAGGAGGTCCATTCCAAGATACATAGTAATTAAGATGGCAAAAAGTAGTGACAAAGAGAATTTTAAAAGCAGCAACAGAGAAGGAGAAAGTTATGTACAAGGCTATCAGTGGATTTTTCAGCAGAAATTTTGCAGGCCAGATGTGAGCAACAAGATATATTTAGAGTGGTGGAAGGAAAAAAATCTGTAACCAATAATATTCTATCCAGCAAGGCTATCATGCAGAATAGAAGGAGAGATAAAGAGGTTCCCAGACAAACAAAAGTTAAAGAAATTCATGACCACTAAACCAGCACTACAAGAAATGTTAAAGGGGACTCTTTTAGTGGAAAACAAAAACCATGAGTAATAAAAGTAGGAAGCACACAAAAGAAGTAAAAATAACTATATCTGTAAATACCAGTAAAAGACTCACAAAAGGATATAAAGTATGACACCATATACCTAATATATGCGGGTGGGGCGGGGGGGGGGAAGGACAGGACTAAAGAATGGTTTCAAACTTAAGTGACCATCAACTTAACATAGACTGCTATATATAGCAGATGTTATATGCAAACCTAATGGTAACCACAAATCAAAACCAGTAATATGCAAAAAATAAAGAGAAAGGAATCCAAGTGTATCACTAAAGAAAGCCAGCTTATGGGGAGGGAAGAGAGCAAGGGAAGAAAGAAATGGAGAAGAACTACAAAAATAACCACAAAACAAGTCACAAAATGGCAATAAATACATACCTATAAATAATTACTTCAAATGGACTAGGGGCACCTGGGTGGCTCAGTCGGTTAAGTGTCCGACTTCGGCTCAGGTCATGATCTCGTGGTTTGTGAGTTTGAACCTTGCATCGGGCTCTGTGCTGAGAGCTCAGGGCCTGGAGCCTGCTTTGGATTCTGTGTCTCGCTCTCTCTCTGCCCCTCCCCTGCTCATGCTCTGTTTCTCTCTGTCTCAAAAATAAATAAAACATTAAAAAAAAACCCTAAAAAATAAATGGAATAAATTCTCTAGTCAAAGACTGAGGGTGATGGAACAGATGAAAAAACAAGACCCATCTATATGCTGCCTTCAAGAGACTCATTTCAGACCCAAAGGCATGTGCAGACTGAAGGAAAAACAGTTATCATGCAAATGGAAGCAAAAAGAAAACCAGGGTAGCAATATTTATATTGGACAAAATAGATGTTAAAACAAAGACTTAACAAGAGACAAAGAAAGGACCCTACATAATTTTAAAGGGAACAATAAGAAGATAAAATAATTGTAAATATTTATGCACCCAACATGGGACCACACAAATACATGAAACAATTAGTTCCTTTATTTGTTATTAACTGATAGTAATACAGTAATAGGAAGGGACTCCAAGACCCCCCCCCCTCCTTATATCAAAGAAGAGATATCCAAACAGAAAATCAAGATGGAAATAATGGCTTTGAAGGACGTACTGGATCAGATGGATTTAACAGATATATTCAGAACATTCTGTCCTTAAACGGCAGAATACACATTTTTTCAACTGCACATGAAACATTGTCCACAGTAGATCACGTATCAGGCCACAAAACAAGTTTTGACAAATTCAAAAAGATTGAAGTCATATGCATCTTTTCTGAGCAGAATGCTATGAAAGTAGAAATGAACCACAAGAAAAAACCTGGAAAGAACACAAGTACATGGAGATTAAATAACATGCTACTAAACAATGAATGAGTCAACCAAGAAATCAAAGAAGAAATAAAAAGATACATGGAGACAAATGAAAATGAAAACACAGTGGTCAAAGATTGTTGGGAGCAGCAAAAGTCATTCTCAACAGAGAAGATAATAATGATACCAGTCTACTTCAAGAAACAAGAAAAATCTTAACCTTACACCCGAGGAAACAAGAAAAAAAGAACAAATCCCCAAACTAGCAGAAGGAAGGAAATAATAATGATTAGAGCAGAAATAAATGATATAGAAACTGAAAAACAATAGATCAATAAAACCAGGAGCTGGTTCTGTGAAAAGATCAACAAAAATTAACAAACCTTTAGCTGTACCCATCAGAGAGAGAAAGAGAGGACTCAAAATCAGAAATGAAAGAGAAGTAACACCACAGAAATACAAAGGATTGTAAGAGAATATTGTGAAAAATTATATGCCAATGAATTGGACAACCTATAAGAAATGGATAACTTCTTAGAAACATTGCCAGTACTGAACCAGTTCTCCAAAAACTGAACCAGGAAGAGATAGACTATTTGAACAGATCAGTTACTGGCAATGAAATTGAATCAGTAATCAAAAGACTCCCAACAAACAAAAGTCCAGGACCACATGACTTCCCAGGTGAATTCTACCAGACATTTAAAGAAGAGTTAATACCTATTCTTCTTAAACTTTACAAACAAATAGAAGAGGAGGCAAAACTTCCAAATTCATTCTATGAGGGCAGCATTACTCTGATACCAAAACCAGATAAAGATACCACAAAAAGAACTTACTGGGCCAATATCTCTGGTGAAGACAGATTCAACAATCCTCAACAAAATATTAGCACACTAAATCCAACACTATGTTAAAAAAATCATTCATCACAATCAAGTGAGATTTATTCCCAGGATGCAAGAGTGGTTCGATACTTGCAAATCAACCAATGTGATATATCACATTAATAAGAGAAAGTATAAAAACCATATGATCATTTCAGTAGACGCAGAAAAAACATTTGACAAAGTACAACATCCATTCATGATAATAACATTCAACAAAGTGGTAGATGGAACATAGCTCAATATAATAAAGACTACATGTGAAAAACCCACAGCTAACATCAGACTGAATGGTGAAAAACAGTTTTTCTTCTAAGATCAGGAACAAGACAAGGATGTCCACTCTCACCACTTTTATTCAACATAGTACTGGAAGTTCTAGCCACAGCTTGAGACAAAAAGGGATAAAGGCATCCAAATTCATAAGGAGGAAGTAAAACTTTCACTATTTGCAGATAACATGGGGATTGTATACATAGAAAACGTAAAGTCTCCATTGAAAACCTACTAGAACTGATAAATGAGTTCATTAAGGTCGCGGGATACAAAATCAACATGCAGAAAACTGGTGCATTTGTATACACTAATAATGAAATGTCAGAGAAATTAAGAAAACAATCCCATTTACAATCACACCAAAAAGAGTAAAATACCTAGGAATAAACTTAACCAAGAAGGTAAAAGACCTATAGTTTGAAAAGTATAAAACATTGGAAGAATGTTGTTAAAAAGTCCATACTACTCAAAGCAATCTACAGATTTAAGGCAATCCCTATCAAAGTACCAACAGTAGTTTTCACAGAACTAGAACAATCTTTTTTTAAATTATTTTTTAAGTCTTTTTTAAATGTTTTATTTATTTTTGAGAGAAAGGGAGCAGGGGAGGTGCAGAAAGAGAGGGAGACGCAGAATCTGAAGCAGGTTCCAGGCTCTGAGTTGTCAGCATAGAGCCCGATGCAGGGCTCAAACTTGTGAACTGTGAGATCATGACCTGAGCTGAAGTCGGACGCTTACCAACTGAGCCACCCATGTGCCCCTAGAACAAACAGTCTTAAAATTTGTATGAACCACAGAAGACCCCAAATAATCAAAGCAGTCTTGAAAAAGAAAAAAACTGGAGGTATCACAATCCTAGATTCCAAGGTATATTACAAAGCTGTAGTAATCAAGACGGTATGGTACTGGCACAAAAATAGACACACACATCAAGATCAAGAATGGAAAGCTCATAAATAAACGCATAATTATATGGCCAGTAAATCTGTGACAAAGGAGGCAAGAATATGCAATAGAACAGAGTCTCTTCAATGGTTTTGGGAAAAGTGGACCACTTTCTTACACCATATACAAAAATAAACTCAAAATATATTAAGGACATAAATGTGAGACCTGGAACCATAAACTTACAGAAGAGAGCACAGGCAGTAATTTTTCTGACATCAGCTATAACAACGTCTCTCTAGATCAGTTTCCTGAGGTAAGGGAAACAAAAGCAAAAATAAACTGTTGGGATTACATCATGATAAAAACTTCTGCACAGCAAAGGAAACAACCAACAAAACTAAAAGCCTACTGAATGGGAAAGAGATTTGCAAATGACAGTCCAGTAAATGGTTAGTGTAAGTTATTCATACAACATAACACCCAGAAAACAACCCATTTAAAAAATGGTCAGAACACTTGAACAGACATTTGTCCAAAGAAGATATCCAGATGGCCAACAGACAATGTAAAAAGATGCTCAACATCACTCATCATCAGAGAATTGCAAATCAAAAGCATGATGAGAGATCACCTTACACCTATCAGACTGGCTAGAATAAAAAACACAAGAAACAACAAGTGTTGTCAAGGATGTAGAGAAAAAGGAAACCCTGTGCACTGTTGATGGGAATGCAAATTGGTGCAGCCACTGTGGGAGACAGTATGGAGGTTCCTCAAAAAGTGAAAAATAGAACTACCATATGATCCAGTAATTGCACTACTGGGTATTTAGCTATAAGGAATACAAAAACACTAATCAAAGATATGTATATGTATATGTACATGTATGTGTGTGTATATATGTATGTGTGTATATATATGTATGTATATATGTATGTGTGTATATATATGTATACATATATATATGTATGTATATATATATATATACACACACACACACACCCCTGTGTTTATTGCTATTATTATTTACAATAGCCAATTGATAGAAGCAGCCCAGGTGTCCATCAATAGGTGAATGGATAAAGAAATTGTGTATATATATGTACAATGGAATATTATTCAGCTATAAATAAGAATGAAATCCTGTCATTTGCAACAATACGGATGGATCTAGAGAGTATAATGCCAAGGAAGATAAGCCAGTCAGAGAAGGATAAATGCCATATGATTTCACTCATATGCGAAATTTAAGAAACACATGGACAAAGGGGAAAAAAAGAGAGACAAACCAAAAAACCCACTCGTAACTAAAGAGAACAAACAGATGGTTACCAGAGGGGAGGTGCGGGGGTGGGGAGTGGGCAAAATAGGTGAAAGAGTTCAGGAATATACTTACCTTGATGAGCAGTGAGTGTTGTGTGGAAGTGTTAAATCACTGTATTATACACCTGAAACTAATAGAACACTGTATAGTAACTACACTAGAATTAAAACCAAAAAAGGCTAATGCTTGGTTGGGCAGGATAACTAATATCATAAGTCACAGTCCTTCACAATGCTAAGTATAAATAAATCTAGCTCATTTTAGGTTATTTCCAACTTTGTCACCTTAAATACTCTAATTTTGTCCCCTCCCTTTCTCTTGACAAATACTAGAGGCCAAGAAGAAGATTGAACAACAGGGAGGCTTCACGTTTGAAAACAAAGGAGTCCTCTCCGCATTTAACTTTGGGACTGTGCCCAGCAACAACTGAAAGAAGGAACATCAGCCTACCGAATGTCATCACTATGTTTTCCTTCACCGGGGGGAATGTGAAGGTCAAGGGGAGGATGACAGTGGGCTGCTTTTCAGCACCCTGCTGCTGTGCCGGATAACTGACATTGGGCAGCACATTTATCCACTCCCTCTTCCCCTTTGACCTTTCTCACCCTGAAATATATATTCTAAGCAGCTACTGTAATGTATGAAATTAAAGAAGAACAAAATCAGTGGATTGAAAAGGACAAATCATATTCTCCAAAGGATGAATGACCAAGGTGGATTTAAAGGATTGAATTGCACGTCTCAGGTTTTTGCCATGCAGAATCAATGGATTTATGCGGATAACAGTGCCTTCTGTTGTACATGAATTATCTGAAAAATTTTTTTGGAGTGCATTGCAATTTTTTTTAAAGCATAAAACTTATTTATAGATATAATGTAAACCTTGGCTATTTGTTGACTTATTCTGCATTTTACTGTGTGATTTTACTGTTAGGCAGTTAGTTACAAGTCACTCTGGTTTCAAAAACATCACTGCTCCCCTTGCTCACCCTGCTGCTGGGGGCTGTCTTCAGGGGTTGTAACATGCACTGGCTCTGGTTTTTCATTGTATGTTTTGAGGCTTTCTTACTAAGTGTCTTATTCCCTCTTCCATCATATATTTGAGCCTTGAAAGGGGTGGTGTTTCTATTGGGGTCAGAAAATATAAGTATAAATTCCATTTATAACCTAATAAGTGAAGGACTCAAAAATTTCTTGGCAGCAAGTGGCAGGAACTCTTTAGACATTGGAATTAACAATAAGTCCAAGTATATTCTGAATCATGTACTTCATTATGTAATGAATTGGTAATAATACAAAAGCACATTGAACTTCCGGGAGAAGGGTGCTACATTAAGCACGTGGTTTCTGGATGGGGGCTTGCATTTTCAACAACTTATCATTCCAGCTATGTTGGACCTGGGTCCAAAACATTTTCTAACCTTTTTTATCTAGAAAAAATGACCCAAATGAATTTAACTTCTACTTCTCACACATCTGAATTTTCTCCTACCTAATTCATTCTAGCCTTTATTATAGCTCAGTTTGGCTTGTTATATTCTTCAAGGGTTGGGATATTGGTCACTCTTTGATGGTAATGATGCCTACAGAAAATATTGCAGATGGAGGCTGTGGCTCTTTTTATGAACAGATTCAAGACTAGAACATGGATCATGGTCTTTTTGTAAAGTGAAAGTGTATTTTCAAAACTTAATGTATTACTGGATGTAATACAGTTTTCCATTTTTGTGAAATGTCTGCAGCTTCTATTTCCCCTCAGTTACTGGAGGAATTTTCTCCAGGTGCTTCCTGTATTACCATCCCTTGTTAATATTAACTCTTTTTAGCATTTTAGGTTATTTAAGTAGTTTTTACAGAAGTAGCCTAAGAAGCCATGAGTTTCAGAGCTAAATGGTCCCTTGCTTTCCTCTGTCACTCTCTTCCCAAGGCATTGATATTGAATGTGCCAGCTGACAGAAGAGACAGATGGCACTGGGGGGACATTTTAGATATCTTAAGCTTTGAAACTCTTCTTCTCCACATGTCTAAAATGGTTTCTTTTAACATAAATATGCCTTCACACTGGATTGTAAAAGGCATGTGATTTTATTTTTGTGAGGTATTGTCTTCTACAGTATTAAAGGGAAACAGATATTAATGTGTATCATCCTATCTTGTTTTTGAAGCCAGGGTAGTTGTATAATTTTGTTACCAGCAGTGCTAACCTGAATGTGATCTGGTTACCTTGGAAATGCAGGAACTTATATGAATGTACTGTAAAATAAAACATGGACTGATTCCCAGGATTCTGAACCCCTTTGTGTGAAATCTGAAATGTGGAAGTGCTTTAAGCAGGTGATAAAAATCCTTATTTGGGGGCAGGTGGAGCAAGGTAACTGTTGGCCTGGGAGGGTAACAAGGGCTCATCAGGAGCGGCGAGAGTGGGGAGCGGTTGGGAGCTAGAGCCCATCTCATCAACTGTGGTATCCCGATGAGAAAGATACAAACTCTGAAAAAGCTAAGGCCATTAAGCCACAGCAGGACTTTGAAGGAAAATAAAAAAGGTGCTGGAAAGAGAGCCATTTTCTGATAGACTGTCATCAGATTAGGAGAGGTCAAAGTTGAGTGGAACGGGGACTTCCAGGGAAGATGGCAGAGTAGAAAGATCCTTACCTCACTTACTACCATGAATACACTTAGATAAAATCCACATCAGTGTAAATAACCCAGAAAATGACCCAAAGACTCGCAGAACAGACTTTCACTGCTTAATGTAGAGAAGAGGCCACTTCAAAGAGTGTAGGAAGGGCAGCAATGCAGTTAGAAACCAAACCGCCTCTCAAAACTGAGGAGGGGAGGGAGGCACACCTCAGGCATGGATAGAAGAGACTAGCAGACTCTACATCCAGCACCCCAGGCATGGGGGATCCACCATGGGAAGATGAATCCCCATAATTTTTGCCTTTGAAAGCCGGAAGGACTGAACTTCATGAGTTTTTACGATCAATGGGGCTCAACACTGGGAACTTTAAAAATCATCAGGCTTTGCTCAGAGCAAGAGGGCAAGAGGAAACTGAGTCCTCACCCTTAAAGAGACAGCATAGCAAACAACCCTACTGAGATATGGCATAGAAGCAGCAGTTTTAAAAATGCCTGGGATATACAGGAAGATATATTTACTAATCTCAGAATGTGTGCTGGAGGGGCAGGGATCTTACATTTCTCCAAGAACAAAAGAGCTAGCAAGCACCATTTCTCTCCTCTGCCCCCTAGCCTAGATACCTGCAGGAACCAGCGTAGCATGGACACTCTCCATCTAGCTTTGCTAACAAGTGCACCCATCTCCCCCCAAACCACACTCAGAAGTCCATCCGAAGCAGTGCCACAAGCTTGATAGTATGAAAGCAGCCCTGGCCAGCACCACTCTGAAATGACTCCTGCCCTGAGGAAGGGTGAGGAAAACCATACATACCAGTCCAAATGTGCCAGCAGTGACTGTGTGAAGATATGTGGTCTGACTGCAGGCCCTACCCAGCAGTGAACATCTCAGGGTTCAACATAGGGAGAGTGCCCTGCAATTGGGTGCTACTGCAGCTCTGGCAAACACCTGGTCTGGCTCAACTCAAGCCCAAGGTATTCCCCGTATTGGCCCATTGACACAGGGACCAAACCGTACCCACAATAGTCAGGAACAGCCATTGCGGACTAGACTGAAAGCAAATGCAGCTCAGCCACAATAGGGTGCATGCAACGCATATAGGAGACGCCCCTGAAGCACCTGTTTCTGTAAGCGGGGGTCTCTGCACTGCAGGGCACCACAGGGCCTCTTTTTCATAAGGACAATACTTTCAAGAGTAGGAGACATAGCTAATTTTTCTAACACCCAGAAACAGACCCAGAGAGTTAGACAAAATGAGGAGACAGATGATTTGTTCCAAAAGAAAGAATAGGACAAAATCACACCAAGAAAGCTAAACAAGCAGAAATAAGTAATATGCCTGATAGGGAATTTAAAGTAGTGGCCATAAAAATTCTCATCAGATTTGAGAAAAGAGTGGAGGACCTCAGTGACACCCTCAACGAAGAGACAGAAAACATAAAAGAGAACCAAACAGAGATGAAAATCTCAATAACTGAAATGAAAAATTGGAATAAGACCAGAGAAAGCAGAATGGATCAGTGATCTGGAGAACAGAGTAATGGATGGAGAGCAATTATGATGAACAGGAGAAAGAAAAAAGAAAAAATGGGACTAGATTAAGGGGACTCAATGACGCTATCTAGCATAACATTTACATTATAGGGATCCCTGAAGAAGAGAGGGAAAGGGGCAGAAAGTTTATTTGAAGAACTAAGAGCTAAAAACTTCCTCAATCTGGGGAGGGAAACAGAAATTCAGATCCAGGAGGCACAGAGAGCACCCAACAAAATCAACCCAAGGAGGTCCACACCATGACACAGAGTAATTAAAATGGCAAAAAGTAGTGATAAAGAGAATTTTAAAAGCAGCAGGAGAAAACAGTTACAGGAAAGAAAACCCCTTAAGGACTATCAGGTGGTTTTTCAGCAGAAACTTTGCTGACCAGATGGGAGTGGCATGATTTATTCGAAGTGTTGAAAGAAAATAACCTACAACCAAGAATACCTTATCTGGCAAGGCTATCATTCAGAATGGAAGGAGAGATAAAGAGTTTTCTACAAAAACAAAAGTTAAAGGAATTCACCGCCAGTAAACCTTAGAGGAAATCTGAAAGGGGATTCTTTGAGTGGAAAGGGAAGACCATAGGCAGGAGTAGGAAAAATAGAAAGCACAAGTCGAATCAGTAAAATCAAGTATATCTATAAAAATCAGTCAAGGATTCACAAAATAAAAGGATTTAAAGTATGACATAATGTGCCTAAAACATGAGAGAGAGAGAGAGAGAGAGAGGAATAAAACTTTATGTGCTTTTAGAATGAGTTCAAACTTAAGTGACCATCAGCTTAGCATAGACACCTATATGTATAAGATATTATATATAAACCTAATGGAAACCAGAAATCAAAAACCAGTAATAGATATGCAAAAAATAAAGAGAAAGGAATCCAAGTATACCACTAAAGAATGCCAGCAAACCACAAGAGAAGAGGGCAAGAGAAGAAAAGAAGAACTACAAAAACAACTTAAAGTAACAAAATGGTAATAAGTACATGCCTCTCAATGATTACTTTGAATGTAAATGGACCAAATAAATGCTCATATCAAAAGACAAAGGGTGACTGAGTAGATAAAAAAGCAAGACCCATATATATGCTGCCCACAAGAGACTCATTTCAGACCTAAACATACATGCAGACTGAAAGTGAAGAGATGGAAAAACAATTCTCATGCAAATGGAAGTGAAAAGAAAGCAAGGGTAGCAATACTTATATTGGAGAAAATAGACCTTAAAACAAAGACCTTTACAAGAGACAAAGAAGAACCCTACATAATCATAAAGGGACTAATCCAACAAGAGGATATAACAATTTCAAATATTTATGCACCCAACATGAAAGCTCCCAAATATATAAAGCAGCTATTAACAAAGTAAGTAATAGTAGGGGACTTTAACACTCCACTTACAACAATGGACAGATCATCCAAACAGAAAATCAACAAGGAAACAATGCCTTTAAATGACACACTGGACCAGATGGATTTAACATATATTCAGAACATTCCATCCTAAACAACAGAATACACATTCTTTTCAAGTGCACATGAAACATTCTCCACAATAGATCACGTATTAGGCCACAAAGCAAGTCTCAACAAATTTTAAAAGATAGAAGTTATACAATGCATCTCTTCTGAACACAATGCTATGAAACTAGAAATTGACCAAACAAAAAATCTGGAAAGAACACAAATACATGGAGGTTAAATATCATGCTATTAAACAATAAATGGGTCAACCAAAAAAAAATCAAAGAGGAAATAAAAAAATACATGGAAACAAATGAAAATGAAAACACAATGGTCCACATTCATTCATTCAAGGATGCAGTAAAAGCTTTTCTAAGAGAGATTATAACAATATCTCAAGAAAGAAGAAAAATCTTAAATAAACAACCTAACCTTACACCTGAGGGAACAAGAAAAAGAGCAAACAAGTCCCCAAACAAGCAGAAGGAAGGAAATAATAGATTGGGCAGAAATAAATGAAATAGAAACAACAACATCAGCAACAACAACACCCAATAGAACTAATCAACGGAGCCAGGAGCTGGTTCTTTGAAAGGATCAACAAAATTGAAAAACTTTCAGCCAAACTCATCCAAAAAAAGAGAGAGAGAGAGAGAACTAAAATAAACAAAATCAGAAATTAAAGAGGAGAAATATCACCTAACACTACAGAAATACAAAGAATTCTAAGAGACTATTATGAAAAATGGCAACAAACTGGACAACTTACAAGAAATGGATAAATTTCTAGAAACATACAACCTCCCAAACAACCTTCCTGAAACAGGAAGAAATAGCATATGTGAACAGACTGATTACCAGAATGAAATTGAGTTAGTAATAAGAAAATTCCCAGTCCAGGACCAGATGGCTTCACAGATTAATTCTACTGAACATCTAAAAAAGAGTTAATACCTTTTCTTCTCAAACTATTCCAAAAAATATAAGAGGAAGGACAGCTTCCAAATTCATTCTATGAGGCCAGCATTACTCTGATACCAAAACCAACTAAAGACACTACTAAAAAAAAAAAAGAGAACTATAGGCCAGTATCTCCGATCAACATTGGTGCAAACATCCTCAACAAAATATTAGCATACTAAATACAATAATACACTAAATCATTCACTATGATCAAGTGGGATTTATTTCTGGGATACAAGTGTAATTCAATATTTGCAAATCTATCAACATGATACATCATCAATAGGAGATGATAAAAACCATATGATCATTTCAATAGATGCTGAAACAGCAGTTGACAAGTACAACATCCATTTAAGATAGAAGTCCTCAACAAAGTAGGTTTAGAGGGAAAGTAGCTCAACATAATAAAGACTACATATGAAAAACCCACGGCTAACATCATACTCAATGGTGAAAAATTGAGAGCTTTTCAGGAACAAGACAAGAATGTCCATTCTCACTATTTTTATTCAGGAGAGTGCTGGAGGTTGTAGCCACAGCATTCATACAAGAAAAAGGAATAAAATGTATTGAAACTGGTGAGGAAGAAGTAAAACTTTCACTGTTTGCAGATGACAGGAGACTATATGTAGAAAACCCTAAGCACTCCATCAAAAAACTACTAGAACTGATAAATGAATTAAGTAAGGTTGCAGAATCCAAAATCAATATACAGAAATTCATTGCATTTGTGTACACTAATAATGAAGTAGCAGAAGAAGAAATTAAGAAAATAATCCCATTTATAATTGCACTAAAAAGAGTAAAATACCTAAGACTAAACTAAGGAAGTGAAAGACCTGTACTCTGAAAAGTATAAAACATTAATGAAAGAGATTGAAGATGACACAAACAAATGGAAAGATATTCCATGCTCTGGATTGGGAAAACAAATATTGAAATATTGTTAATACTCAAAGTAATCTACAGAAATTTAATGCAATATCTATGAAAATACCAATAAAATTTTTCACAATAGTAGAACAAAGAATCCTAAAATTTGCATGGAAACACAAAAGACCACTAATAGCTAAATCAAAACTAGAGGCATCACAATTCTAGTTTCCAAGACATACTAGAAAGCTATAGTAATCAAAATGGTGTGGTATCACCACAAAAATAGACACATAAATCACCAGAACAGAATAGAGAGTCCAGAAATAAACCCATGATTATATGGTCAATTGATCTACTACAAAGAAGGCAAGAATATGCAATGGGAAATGGTGTTGGGAAAACTGGACAGCTAAATGCAGAAGAATGAAACGGGACCATTTTCTTTTTTTTTCAAGTTTATTTTTGCGGGAGAAGAGGGGCAGAGAGACAGGGAAATAAAGAATCCCAAGCAGGCTCCTGAGCCTGAGGTCAGATCATGACCTGAGCTGAAATCAAGAGTTGGAAGCTTAACTGACTGAGCCACCCAGGCACCCTGGACCATTTTCTTGTATCACACACAAAGATAACCTCAACGTGGATTAAAGACCTAAATGTGAGACCTGAAACCATAAAACTCCTCAAAGAGAGCACAGACAGTAATTTTTCTGACATTGGCTGTAACGATATTTTTCTAGACATGTGTCCTGTGGCAAGGAAAATGAAAGCAAAAATAAACTATTAAGAGCTCATCAAAATAAAAAGTTTCTGTACAGCAAAGGAAACAACCAACAAAACTAAAAGACAACCTACTGAATGGAAGAAGAGATTTGTAAATGATATATCTGACAAGGGTTTAGTGTAAAAAATATATAAATAAGTCTACAACTCAACACCTCAAAACCAAACAACTCAATTAAAAAATGGGCAGAAGACATAATAGAGATTTATCCAAAGAAGACATCCACATAGCCAATAGACACATGAAAACATGCTCAATATCACTCATCATCAGAGAAATGCAAATAAAAACCACAATGAGATATCACCTCATAGCTATCAAAATGACTAAAACGAAACAGAACAAAACAAAACAAAACACAGAAGAAACAACTAGTGCTGGTAAGGATGAGTAGAAAAAGGTACCCTCATGCATTGTTGGTAGGAATGCAAACTGGTGCAGCCACTGTAGAAAGCAGTATGGAGGTTCCTCAAAAAATTGAAAATAAAATAACCATATGATCCAGTAATTTCATGACTGGGTATTGACCCAGTTAATATGAAAACAATAATCTGGAAAGATACATGGACTCCTGTGTTTATTGCACAATTATTTACAAGAGCTAAATATATGAAAGCAATTCATGTGTCCAGTGTCCATCACTAGATGAAGGGATTCCATACACCGGAATATTACTGAGCCATAAAAAGAATGAAATCTTGCCATTTGCAACAACACCGATGGAACTAGAGAGTATAATGCTCAGTGAAATAAGTCCATTAGAGAAAGACAAATACCATATCATTTCACTCATATGTCAAATTTAAGTAACAAAACAAATGAACAAAGAAAAAAAGACAACCCAAAACTCTTAAGTAGAGTGAACAAACGGGTATTTACTAGAGGGGAGGTGGGTGAGGGGATGAGTAAAATAGGTGAAGGACTAAGAGTATACTTATCTTTTTTTTATTTTTATTTATTTATTTATTTTTTTTTAATTTTTTTAATTTTTTTTATTTTAAAAAAAATTTTTTTTTCAACGTTTTTTATTTATTTTTGGGACAGAGAGAGACAGAGCATGAACGGGGGAGGGGCAGAGAGAGGGGGAAGGGTCAGAGAGAGAGGGAGACACAGAATCGGAAACAGGCTCCAGGCTCCGAGCCATCAGCCCAGAGCCTGACGCGGGGCTCAAACTCACAGACCGCGAGATCGTGACCTGGCTGAAGTCGGACGCTTAACCGACTGCGCCACCCAGGCGCCCCTAAGAGTATACTTATCTTGATACATATTCAGTGTTCACAGGATTGTTGAATCACAGTATATATACATACTACAATATAGTGATTCAACCAGAAACTAATATAGCACAGTACGTTAATTATACTGGAATTCAAAAATAATGAAAAGATAATAAAAAAATGGAATAACAATACAATAAAGCTGAGTGCAATGGTAAACGCTGGCCCTTTGATTCTCATGTACTTACCTATCGTGACAGCAAGTTCCTTTCCCCATCTCTTATGTTAAGACCACACTGAAACCAGTAAATTGTTGATCAGGGAAAATTCCTAAGATAGAAAACAATTATTTTAAATTATGTCGTTTAAGCAATATAGTGAATTACAGTCCACTTTTCTCTTCAGTAAGGGAGGGTGAAAACTAAAAAATCCATGGAGAAAATCAAGGGGAACTTGGTCATGTGACCAGAGACCACTACACATACACATATGTTTCATCTGTTAAAAAAAAAAATCCAGATGGGTCTGAAATGGCTCCCATCCCCATTTCATTCTCTCCATTAAGATCAGTGTGTAAGTGCTGACTCTGGATGGGTTGGAATCTTCTTGGGCAGTCTGCTAGGGAGTGAGGCCACAAAAATCAGTGAGCAAAGGGTTGGACGCAGCTCAGACACCAGGGCAGCTGTGGCTGATCCCATAGCCAGAAGAGAGGTGTGTGTGGCTGATCCCA
>NC_064809.1:61715214-61747630 GCF_023721935.1 Panthera uncia | reverse complement strand
TGTGGCTGATCCCATAGCCAGAAGAGAGGTGTGTGTGGCTGATCCCATAGCCAGAAGAGAGGTGTGTGTGCAACAGAGAGTCAGTGACTGGGCAGTGGGAGAGTCTGGGGCAGGCAGCAGTGGCATCGGAGGGAGGAGAAGGCTGTGTTGAAGGGAGGAGGGGGTGAGAGGCTCTGCTGTGGATGGAGGAGGTGAGAGAGTGCCTGTGCTCCCTGCAGGTCATGTGAGAGGAAATTCACCCTGGAGATCTGTGTGAAAAAGATTTCACAAGTAGATGGATGCCCCTCAAGAGCTAGAAATTGGAGGATTTCCAAAGGGTTTGGAATATGCAGGGAGCTAAGAGCAACTGAGGCAAGAGTGGCCTTTTCCCAAAAGATATCCTTGAGGATGAAGGGAAGAACTGGGGCAGATGAGAACTAAGCAGTAAGGCCTTATGGGCACCTTTCAGCTGTGGCCCAGTGTCCCCAACTCAGCTCTCTTAGTTTATAGTGACTCCCATTCGTACAGTCTAGTGAGTGAGGACAGTACCGTCATTTCTCTTGCTTGGCAGTCATTCATTCTGGAAACTTCTGCAGCTCTATCTTGACTGCTGATTTCCAGACCATCTGACTCCAACTGGTCTCTCCTCGTGCATGTTAGCAAATTAGAATTCCTTCACAGTGGGTAATCGCTGGCCTTGCTGTTAGGTCCTTCCTCTTCTTTTTCACAGCACTTGTATTTTTTCTGATCTGCCTTGAATTGCTCATGCCATTGATTGTAAGGGATTTGAGGGAAGAGACTATGTTTTATATAGTATTTTGTACACATTTTGCCTTCTTTATATACCCTGTATCTGGAGACCAAGCATGATTAATATGAACAAATGAATAAATGGGTATTTGAGGTTCTGCCAATGAGCTTGGAACTTTGAGCTTCTCAGAGGCTAAATACGATCTCAGAGACAGGTAGTTTTCTGTGCAGGCACCTGACCTTTAGGAGGAGAAAACAGCTCCACAGCAGCAGCCACCCCCACAGTTGGATGGTGAAGTAGATGATTTGCTGCTGGAGGGAAGGTGTTGTCTGTGGAACACTCTCATCTCTACCGTTAGAAGCTAGGGGAGGGACAGGAAGCTATTCCCCAAACTGAGAAGACACTGTGAGACCGGAAATGAAGCAGGCAACTCCATACAATTTGCACAGTTTTATCAGGGTAACTTACTGACAGTGGGGATGGGGTGGAAGATGATCCGGGCTCTGTATATAGTTATTCTCTGCAAAGTTCGGGCTTTACTGTGCAGAAGTTTTAGAGTGAGGGGATGCACAGAAAGGCACTGTAGTGAGATCAAAGGGCTCACATGCACCTAATCGGCAGCTAACCTTTAATTAGACCTTGTGTCACCATCTGTGTTTCAGGAAGGGGAAAGACTATGTTATCTGTAAGAGATTAATGGGAGGCGAAAACAAGCATCCTGTTCCAGCCTTAGTGGGCATTTCTGAAGCAGAAGCCCAGTTTCTGGTTTTTCAGGATTGCAAAAGACATTCCTGGTTACCTTCAGTGACAAGGGTCTCTTTCACAAGGATTCATGAACATGTTAGGTCTAACAGGTTATCATCTCCCTCTTAGCTACTCACTCACCCTTGCTCCCAAAGATAGCTACACAGCAGGGCTCATGGAGCACCAGCACATACGTTGGTAAACGTTAGGACAGAACTTCCATTTCTGCATAGTTCTTTGAATCTGTGTCTATTATAAAGAAAGAATGAAATTGGTCAGTTTGTCACTACCTTCTGTGGAATTCCTCTATAGAGCATGGTTTTGCCCCAAACCCCCAAAAGGCATTTGGCCTCCCTGATTTTCTTTAGAGGTGAGATATGGGTGTGGCGGGCAATGAGTGGGCGTACCTGTTACTTCAAGGCAAATGATACAAGTAACATCACAATATTGTGATGTATTCCTTGAAATAATAAGTATGGTATTGGCTTTTGGGTTTTGGTTTTTGTTTTTGGGTGGTATTTTTTTTTTTTTTGGCACAATGTAAACATGCTATCTCATGCATTCTTACATTTTTGTTTTACATTCTTTCAGCCATCACAAGACTTCAGAGCACTTATGTTTAATTTCCCCTACCTACCCCCTGGTTCTCCACTACGTTCTCTCAGCTTTGCCACTCATAGTATATTGACCCAGAATTTAGCTAGTAAAGGAAGAGAAACATCCGTGCTATTATTTCTTTAAGTTTATTTATTTATTCTGAGAGAGAAAGAGAACGAGAACAAGCAAGCAGGAGAGGGGCAGGGAGGGAGAGAGAGAGAATCCCAAGTAAGCTCTGTGCTGTCAGTTTGGAGCCCGACACGGGCCTTGAACTCATGAACTGTGACATCATGACATGAGCCGAAATCAAGAGTCAGATGCTTAACTGAGCCACCCAGGTGCCCCAAGATATTATTTTTTAAATCACTCTGAGTCCAATTCAAAAGGAGCACTCATGTGTAGGTGTCACTTATCATTAAGACATTATGAAATCCCCTTAAATAATTATTTAAAAAATTATCAGTGGAGTAATATTATTTACTGTATTTTAAAGTTTCATGAAAAAGTCTGGAAACAATCTAGTCTGTAACTCAAGGTTTGAGTGTTTTCAAAATTAAAAAAATATGTGATTTTAAAACATTTTAATACAGTACAGACAAATGGAGAATCATGTCTGTTGTATTCAAACAACTACTATCTTTCTATTCTATAACACTGTTATAAAGAAAAGTTAGCAGCTCAACAGCTGCAGTGTAAGTATAGCAATTGTCGTTGTTGCTGGAATTCAGCTATCTGTGAACTACTCCGCACACTTAACTAAATCAAAGCCTATGCAGAGCCTTAAATCAATATAAGATTAAGAAAGAATTGTTCACATTACATCACTTAAAGGATAGACCTTAATCCCTGTATTAAAGTCAACCACTGCAATGTTTGCAAAAGAATAGTAAGATCATAGGACTGACCTTTTCATCTAAGATGAAAGAATCCATCTGGAGAGATCACATTACCCCAGCAGCCCTTCTTTGCCCTCTCTCCCGTCTTGGCATTCTGTGTTAGGCCTTCCCCTCTTGTCTGGGTGAGTTTATCAGGGGCTATGAGCATTATACTTAGGGACCAAGAATTATTATTTTTTAAAACTTTATTTATTTTTGAGAGAGACAGAGACAGAGCACAAGTGGGGAAGGGGCAGAGAGAGAGAAGGAGACACAGAATCCGAATCAGGCTCCAGGCTCTAAGCTGTCAGCACAGAGCACAACATGGGGCCTGAACTCATGAACTGAGAGATCATGACCCAAGCCGAAGTCAAATGCTTAACTGACTGAGCCACCCAGATGCCCTAGGGACCAAGAATTATTAGGCAACCACCTACACTGTGATTCAGAGGATTATGAAAAGGATCCCTGTATCTCCACTACCTTCATAAGGGTATCTAAAATCCAGGTCTTGAGGGAATTTCCTACTTCCTGACATTTTTGTTGCTAAAGAAGCTGGTTGTTTCTGTCTCCAAAGCACAAGACTTTCAGATATGACCTTGTCATCTAGTCAAAGGTGATGCATTGAGTTTGGAATGGATAACTGAGACATGATGAGGTTTCTAATCTTGTCATTTATGCCTTTTCTGTTAAAATGAGTACTAGCTAATGCAGAATATAACATATAGGAAGATTTAAAAGAATTACACGCTACGTATTTAACTTAAAGCTTATCAATTGAAATGACCTACTCTTGGCTTTCAAGTTTAAAATGAAAATTTTCTGAGATATCACAAGGCTGTAAAACTTTGTTTTACATCAAAAACCCATCTGTCTGGAAAAGATGGTGGAGTAGGAAGATTCTAAGTTCACCTGGTTGCATGGATACACCTAGATAACACCCACACCATTGTCAAGAACCTAGAAAACGACTAGTGGACTCTCCCCTGCTAATCATAGAGAAGAGGCCACATTGAAAAATGGTAGGAAGGGTGGACATGTGATCAGGAATCAAATTGATAGGTAGAGACATCATTAGGAACAAAACTGACCTATGAGACTGGCCGTGGGAGGGAGGGACACCACAGACACAGAGAACGGAGAGGAGCAGATCCCACCCCAGGCACCCCAGACACAGGGACTCACAATGGGGAGACAAATCCCCATAACATTTGACTCTAAAAACCAGAGGGGCTTAATTAAGGAGTTCTTGCAATCAGTGGGGCTCAACACTAGGAACTTTAAAAACCAGTGGCTCAACTTGGGGAGAAAGAGAGGGCAATAGAAAAATGAGTCTCTGCCCTTAAAGGGACAGCATAACAAATAGCCCTGTAGAGATACAGCATAGAAGCAGTGGTTTGAAAAAACACCCGGGGTATATGGGAAGGAGATTTATTTAGTAACCTCAGAATGTATGCTGGAGGGGCAGGTATCTTTAGGAGACTTCTCTGAGAACTAAAGAGGCAGTGTGTACCATTTCCCTCCCTGCCCACCAGCCGAGATACATGACTCGGAATTGTGGGAATACGTGCAGTGCCAACACTCTACACCTAGCTTGTTAACAGCAGCTCACCTCATGCTCTTCTTTGGATCCACCCCTACAACCGACCCTCAGCTATTCTCCAAGGTAGCAACACATTCCCTCCCATAGCAGACCTGTGCACGCAATGCTAATACCCTGTTATGTCCCACCCCCACATTCTCCAGTGAAACTGCCCCCTTTAACTTCATCTCCCCAGGAGTTCCCCAAAGCAGCTCCAGTACTCTTCCCACAGTAGAAAGTATAAACCTTGCTAACATTGTGAACCCCACCCCCATGTTCTCCTGCAAAGACACCCCTTCAAACCTGCCCTCAGCAGGGGATCATCCAAAGTGATGCCATAAGCCTGGTAATGCGCAAGAAGCCCTTACACTGGTCAGCACCACCCCAAATTGTCTTTTGCCATGGGAAGAGGGGAAGATATCACACAGACAGTTTCCACTGCAGCCCTAGAAGTGAGCTGGGGGTAGACACCTGATCTGACTGCAGGCCCTGCCCACCAGTGAAAGCCTCTCACAGGGCAACACAGGGAAAGTGTTCTGCAGTTTGATGTGACCACAGTTCTGGCAAATGCCTCCTCTGACTCAACTCAAACCCAAGGCAGCCCCAGACTGGCCTATTATCAATATGGGGCCAAACCCTCCCCACAACAGGCAAAGACAGCCATTGAAGATAACTGGACAGAAAGGAAATGTGGCTTAATCACAACAGTAAGGTGCATGCAACACACAGAGGAGACACCCCTGAAGTGCCAGTTTCTGATGAACAGGGTATATTGCATTGCAGGACACCACAGACCTTTTCTTCATAAGACCACTACTTTCAAGAATAGGAGACATAACTGACTTTCTTAATGCACAGAAACAGACACAGAGAGTTAGACAAAAATAGGAGATAGAGGAATATGTCTCAAATTAAAGAACAGGACACAATCAGAGCAAGAGAGCTAAGCAAAACAGAGATAAGTTATATGCCTGATAGAGAATTTGAAGTAATGGCCATAAAGATATTCATTGGATTTGAGAAAAGTGTGGAGAACCTCAGTGAAACCCTCAACAAAGAGACAGAAAACATAAAAGAGAACCAATTAGAGATGACGAATTTAATAATTAAAATGAAAAATATACCAGATGGAATAAATACTAGACTAGAGAGTACAAATGAACAGATTAGTGATCTGGAGACAGAGAAATGGAAAGCAATCAAGCTAACCAGGAGAAATAAAAAAGACTAAAAGAAGAGAATAGATTAAGGGAACTCAGTGACACCATCAATGGTAACATCATTCGTATTATAGGGATCACAGAAAGAGAAGGGACAAAGGGGCAGAAAATGTATTTGAAGAAATAATAGCTAAAAACTTCCCTAATCTGAGGACTGCTATAGGTATAAATGTATATATAAACCTAACAGTGACCACAAATCAAAACCAGTAATAGATATGCAACTAAAGACAAATGAACAGAGAAGAACTACAAAAACAACAGTAAGTCAAGTAACAAAATGGCAATAAATACATACCAATCAATAATTACTTTGAATGTAAATGGACTAACTGCTCATTATCCAAAGACAAAGGGTGACAGAATGGATAAAAAAGCAAGGCCCTCTATATGCTGCCCAAAAGAGACTCATTTCAGACCTACACACACATGCAGACTGAAAGTGAAGGGATGAAGTATTTATCATATAAATGGAAGTGAAAAGAAAGCCAGGGTAGCAATATTATTTTGGACAAAATATACCTTAAAACAAAGACTATTACAAGGGACAAAGAAGGATGCTACAAAAATCGTAAAAGGAATAATCCAACAAGAAGATATAACAATTGTAAATATTTATGCACCCAACATGAAAGCTCCCAAATATATAAACAGCTATTAACAAGCATAAAGGAACAAATCGATAGGAATACAATAATAGTAGGGGACTTTAACACCCCACTTACATCAGTGGATAGATCATCCAAACAGGAAATCAACAAGGAAACAATGGCTTTGAGGACACATTGGAATAGATGGATCTAATAGATGTATTTAGAACATTCCATCCTAAACAGAAATACATTCTCTTCAAGTTGCACATGGAACATTGTCCACAATATTAGGCCATAAAACAAGCCTCAACCAATTCAAAGAGATACTGTATCCTTTCCAACAACAACGCTATGAAACTAGAAATCAACCATAACAAAAACACCTGGAAAGAACACAAATACACGGAACTTAAATAACATGGTACTAAACAATGAATGGGTTAACCAAGAAATCAAAGAAGAAATAAAAATACATGGAGACAAATGAAAATAGAAATTAATGATCCAAAATATTTAAGATGCAACCAAAGCTGTCCTTAACAGGAACTTTATAGCAATACAGGTCTACCTCAGGAAGCAAGAAAAATCTCAAATATACAACCTAACCTTAAACCTGAATAAGCAAGAAAAAGAAGAAAAAACAAAATCCAAAAACCAGTAGAAATGTTGCCAGGTTAACTGGGGAGACTCTAGACGCTGACGCCTCGACACAGCCCATCCCAAAGATGTTGCTGATGGTTCTTGGTCTCATGACAAGGAAGAATTCAAGGACAGATGCAACACAGTGGGTAAGAGACACAAGCAGAAAAGTTTGTTAAAGCAAAAGTACACTCTCAAGATGTGAGAGTGGGAGAGGGAGAAAGGCAGAGAGACATCCGTGCCCTGGGGTTTGAGTTTCTTCTACCTTTTATCAACAGTTGTTAGCAACGGGGAGGAACTTTTGTTACTTGAGGCAGGGAATTCTTGGAAACAGTGTTTCGAGCTTTTTCTTTCTTATTTGTTCAGGGATTTCTGGCCCATTTTGTCAGCCATCTTGGCCTGTCTGGTTTGATCGAGTGTGGTAAGTTTTGTTTTGGAGTGCTGCCAGGACAGGCCTCTGACTTTCCCAATAGCTGGCCATGACTTCTTCTTTGCTGGCCTCTAGGCATCCTGTTAGAATCTAACTAACTAACTCCTCTAACAGAAGGAAAGAAATAATGAAGATTAGAGCAGAAATAAATGAAAAAGAAACTAAAAAAACAATAAAACAGATCAATGAAACCAGGAGCTGGTTCTGTGAAAAGATGAACAAATTTGATAAACTTTTTGCCAGACTCATAAAGAGAGAGAGAGAGAGAGAGAAACATAGAAAAAGAGGATTCAAACAAAATCAGAAATGAAAGGTGAGAAATAACCAACACCACAGAAATATAAACAGTTGTAAGAGAATATTATGAAATATGAAATGCCAGCAAATTGGACAGCCTAGAAGAAATGGATAAATTTCTAGAATCATATAACCTTTCAAAACCGAACCAGGAAGAAATAGAATATTTGAAGAGTGTCATTGGCAATGAAATTAAATCAGTAATAAAAGAACTCCCAAGAAACAAAAGCCCAGGACTAGATGGCTTCAGAGGTGAATTCTACTGAGTATTTAAAGATGAGTTAATGCCTATCTTCTGAAACTATTCCAAAAATTATAAGAGGAAGGAAAGCTTCCAAATTCATTCTATGAGGCCAAGATTACCCTGATACCAAAACCAAATAAAGACACCACAAAAAATCCTCACCAAAATGGTAGCAAACTGAATCCAACAATTAAAAAAAAAAATCACTCAACACCATCAAGTGGGATTTATTTCTGGGATGCAAGGGTGGTTCAATATTCACAAATCAATCAATGTGATACATCATATCAGCAAGAGAAATGATAAAAACCATATAATTGTTTCAATAGATGTAAAAAAAAGCATTTGAGAAAGTACAATATCCACTTATCTCCAACAAAGTAGGTTAAGAGGGGACATACCTCAACATAATAAAGACCACAGTGAAAAACCTACAACTAACATCATGCTCAATGGTGAAAAATTGAGAGCTTTTCCCCTAAGGTCAGGAAGAAGACAAGAATGTCCACACTCACCACTTTTACTTAACATAGTACTAGAAGTTGTAGCTATAGCAATCACACAAAAAAAGAGAAATAAAAGGAGTCCAAGTTGGTAAGGAAGAAGTGAAATTGCCTCTATTTGGAGATGACATAAGACTATATAGAAAACCCTAAAGACTCCATCCAAAAACTACTAGAACTGAAAAATGAATTCAATAAGGTTGCAGGATTCAAAATCAATATAAAGAAATTTATTGCATTTCTATACACTACTAATAAAGTGGCAGAAAGAGAAATTAAGAAAGCCATCCCACTTACAATTGCACCAAAAAAAATAAAATACCTAGGAATAAAGTTAACCAAGGAGGAGAAAGGCCTGTACTCTGAAAACTGTAAAACACTGATGAAAGAAATTGAAGATGATACAAACAAATGGACAGGTAGCCTATACTCACGGATTGAGGGAACAAATATTGTTAATATGTCTATACTACCTAAAGCACTCTATACATCTAATGCAATCCCTATATCAAAGTTCCAATAGCATTTTTCACATAGCAAGAACAAGTAATACTAAAATTTTATAGAACCACAAAAGAACCCAAACAGCCAAAGCAATCTTGAAAAAGAACAAAACTGGAGGTATCACAATCCAAGATTTCAGGTTATACTACAAAGTTGTAGTAATCAAAACAATATGGTCCTAGCACAAAAAACAGACATATAGATCAATGGAATAGAATAGAGAGACCAGAAATAAACCCATCATCAATTGATCTACTACAATGGGGGAAAGAACAGGAAATTGAAAAGAGACAGTCTCTTCAACAGACGATGTTGGAAAAACTGGACAGCTAAATGCCAAAGAATGAAACTAGACCACTTTCTCACACCATACACAAATATAAACTCAACATGAATTAAAGACCAAAATGTGGGACCTGAAGCCATAAAACTCCTAGAAGAGAGCACAGGCAGTAATTTTCCTGACATCTGCAGTAGCAATATTTTTCTAGCTATGTCTCCTGAGGCAAGGGAAACAGAAGCAAAAATAAATTATTGGGACTATATAAAAATTAAAAACTTTTGCACAGCAAAGGAAACAATCAAGAGAACAAAAAGATAACCTACTGAATGGAAGAAGAGATTTGCAAATGGCATATGTGCTATGGGGTTAATATCCAAAAACATATAAAGAGCTTACACTACCCAACAGCAAAAGCCCCAAATAATCCAATTAAAAAAAGGGCAGATGGATGGCTCAGTTGGTTAAGCATCTGATTCTTGATCTCAGCTCAAGTCTTGATCTCAGGGTTGTGATTTCAAGCCCTGTGTTGAGCTCCATGCTGGGCATGAAGCCTACTTTAAAAAAATGGGCAGAAGACACGAATAGACATTTGAAAAGATGCTCAACATCACTAATCATGGAAATGCAAATCAAAACCACAATGAGATATTACTTCACACCTGTCAGAATGTCTAAAATCAACAACATAAGAAACAACAGATATTGGCAAGGATGTGGAGAAAAAAGGAACCTTTATGCACTGTTGATGGGAATGCAAACTGGTGCAAAAGAGTATGGAGATTCCTCAAAAAATTAAAAATAGAGTCACCATATGATCCAGTAATTTCACTATTGGATATTTACTCAAACAATAGAAAAACACTAATTCAGAAAGATGTATGTGCCCCTATATTTACTGCAGCCTTATTTAGGATAGTAAATATATGGAAGCAATCCAAGTGTTCATCAAGAGATAAATGGATGGGGTGACTGGTTGGCTCAGTCTGCTAAGCACCCAACTCTTGGTTTCAGCTCAGGTCAGGATCTCATGGGTTTTGAGACCCAGCCCCATGTCCAGCTCAGCTGACAGCATGGAGCCTCCTTAGGATTCTTTTTCTCCCTCTTTTTCTCAAAATAAATAAAAATAAAAATTATATACAAAAAAGAGATGAATGGAGAAAGATGTGGTACATATATACAATGGAATATTACTTAGCCATAAAAAAAGAAATCTTGCCATATGCAACAACATGGATCAAACTAGAGGATATAATGCTAAGTGAAATAAGTCAGAGAAAGAGAAGTACTATATGATTTCATTCATATGTGGAATTTAAGAAACATAACTAATGAGCAAGGAAAAAAAGAGGCAAACTTAAAAGCAAGCTCTTAAATATAGAGAACAAACTGGTGGTTACCAGAGGAGAGGTGGGTGGGAGGACGGGTGAAATAAGTGAGGAGGATTAAGAGTACACTTATCATGACCAGCACTGAGTAATGTATAGAACTGTTGAATCGCTATATTGTACATATGAACCTAGTATAACACTGTATGTTAATTATACTGAAATTAAAATAAATAAACAAACTCATATAATTTGGTTGGAGGAGTAGAAAGGTAGAACTTTAGAATGTTTTTATTTATTTATTTTTTAAGAATTTTTTTTTTATTTAAAAAATTTTTTTAACGTTTATTTATTTTTGACAGAGAGAGAGAGAGAGAGAGAGAGAGAGAGCAAGCGAGCATGAGTGGGGGAGGGGCAGAGAGGGAGACACAGAATCCGAAGCGGCTCCAGGCTCTGAGCTGTCAGCACAAAGCCAGAAGTGGGGCTCAAACTCACGGACTGTGAGATCATGACCTGAGCTGAAGTTGATGCTTAACCGGCTGAGCCACCAGGCGCCCCTGATAATTTTTTTAATAGTGGCCACCCTAATAGGAATAAGGTAGCATCTCATTGTGGTTTTGATTTGCATTTTTCTAATTAGTGATGTTAACCATTTTTTCATATGGTTGTTGTCCATTTGTATAACTTTTTTGGAGAAATGTCTGTTCAAGTCTTTTGTCCTTTATTCATTCATTTATTCCAGTATAATTATAATACAGTGTTATATTAGTTTCAGGTGTACAATATAGTGATTCACCAATTCTATACATTATCAATACTCACCATGATAAGTGTACTCTTAATCCTCATCAGCTATTTTATCCACCGCCCCCCCCCCCCCACTTCCCATCTGGTAACTACTAGTTTGTTCTCTATGTTAAAGAGTGTTTTTTGTTGGTCTTTTTTCCCATTTGTTTGTTTTGTTTCTTAAATTCCACATGTGAACGAATCATATGGTTTTTGTCTTTCTCTGACTTAACTTAGCATTATACCCTCGAGACCCATCCATGTTATTACAAATGGCAATATTTCATTCTTTTTAAGGCTGAGTAATATTCCATTGTGCATACATACCACCTCTTCTTTACCCATTCATCTATTGATGAAAACTTGTGTTGCTTCATATCTTAGCTATTCTAAATAATGTTGCAAAAAACATAGGGATGCATATATCTTTTTGAACTAGTGTTTTCACAGTCTTTGGGTAAATTCCTAGTAGAGGAATGAATGGATCATATGGTAATTCCATTTTTAATTTTTTGAAGATTCTCCATACTGTTTTCCACAGTGACTGCACCAGTTTGCATTCCCACCAACAGTGCACAAAGTTTCCTTTTTCTCCACATCCTCACCAACACTTGCTTCTTATATTTTAGATTCTAGCCATTCTGATATCTCATTGTGGTTTTGACTTGCTTTTCCCTGATAAGTGATGATGATCATCTTTTCGTGTGTCTGTTGACTATCTGTATATTTTCACTGGAGAAATGTCTGTTCATGTCTTTTGCCCAATTATTAATTGGATTATTTGGGAGTTTTTTTGGTGTTGAGAAGAACCCAAAGAAGTTCTTTATGTATTATTGGATATTAACTCCTTATTGGACGTATCATTTGCAAATATCTTCTCCCACTCAGTAGGTTGTTTTTTAGTTTTGTTGATGATGTCCTTTGCTGTGTACAAGCTTTTAATTTTGATGTAGTTCCAATAGTTTACTGTTGTGTTTATTTCCCTTGCTTTAGGAGATGTATCTAGAAAAATGTTGGTCAATGTCAGAGAAAGGTCAATGTCAGAGAAATTATCTCCTGTGTTCTCTTCTAGGATTTTTATGATTTTACATATCACACTTAGATCTTGAATCCATTTTGAGTTTATCTTTGTGTATAGTGTAAGAAAGTGGGGTCCAGGGGAGGCTTGGAAAGATGGTGGGGCAGGAGGACCCTGAACGCATCCTCTCTTACATTTTCAACTAGATATTATCCATATCTAAGTCAACAAACCCGAGAGCGATCCAAAGACTGGCAAAAAAACTCTATAACTAAATATAGAGAAGAAGCTGCATCTGAAAGTTCAGGAAAGTCAGAAAGGTAGAGGTATCTGCATGTGTGTGGAGAGGGCAGAGAAATGGGCCCTCATACCAGGGAGCTCACACAGGGAAGACTAATCCCCAGAATGTTTGGCTTTAAAAACCAGAGGGGCTGAATTCCATGATTTTGTAAAACCAGTGGTACTTTGAGCCTGGAGCTTTAAAGGTCTGAATCAGCACTGGGTGAGCCAGGAGGGTGACAGCTCTATCAGTGCCCTTAAAGAGACAGCAGCCTGCATGGAAAGGCAATATAAAAATGGCAGTTCACAGGATGCAAGGGGCAAACAGGTAACAGATCTGATTTTGGAGCATGTTGGGAGACTTCCCTGAAAACGAAGGAGCTGGCAGATGGCATTTTCCTCTCCTGTCCCCCAGCATAAACACAGAGCCACCCATGAGAGGCAGGGCTGCAGAGAAACTTACTACCTAACCCACTAGCAGTACACCAAGCCCATGAGTTCTCCTGAGGATTAGCCAACTCCAAGCCTCCTACCCCCAGCTCTATCTGACAAGGCTATCATTTAGAAAAAGAAAGATAAAGAGTTTCCTAGACAAATAAAAACTAAAGGAGTTTGTGACCACTAAACCAGTTCTGCAAGATATGTTAAAAGGGACTCGCTGAGTGGAAAGAAGAGACCAAGTGACAGTAAAGAGGTAGGAAACACAAAAGCAGTAAAAATGAATATTTCTGTAAAAAAAAAATCAGTGGAAAACTCACAAAAAAGGATACAAAAGATAATAACATATACCTAAAACATGAGGAGGAGAGGAGAAGAGAATGGGTTCAAACTTGAGTGACTATCAACATAAGTTATAATGCTATACACAGAAGAAGTTATATACGAACCTAATGGTAACCACGTATAAAAACCACTAATAAATATGTGGAGGATCAAGAGAAATAAATCACTAAAGATAATCAGCAAAACATGAAAGAAAGAGAAGAAAGGGTCAGAGATAGTCTTCAGAAACAACCACAAAACAAATAATAAAATGGCAATAAATACATATCAATAATTACTTTGGATGCAAATGGACTAAAACTCCAATCAAAAGACATAGGGTATCAAAATAGATTAAAAAAAAACAAAAACAAAAACCAAGACCAATGCTGCCAACAAGAGACTCATTTTAGACTGATGACACCTGAAGATTGAAAGTGAGAGGATAAACATCTATCATGTAAATGAATGTTAAAAGACAGCCAGAGTAGCAATACTTACATCAGACAAAGTAGACTTTGAAACAGACTGTACAAGAGACAAAGAAGGGTGCTATATAATAATTAAGAGGACAATCCAATAAGAAGATACAATTGTAAATATTTATGCACACAACATAGGAGGACCCAAATACATGAAACAGTTGATAACAAAGAACTAATAAATAATATTACAATAATAATAGGGGACTTTAACACCCACTTACACCAATGTATTATCCTAAGAAAATCAACAAGGAAACAATGGCTTTAAATGACACATTGGTACAGACAGATCTAACAGATATATTCACAACATTCCATCCTAAAACAGCAGAATATACATTCTTTTCAAGTGCACATGGAACATTCTCCAGAATACATCACATATTATCCCACAACAAATTCAAGAAGATTAAAATCATATAGTTCATCTTTTCTGACCATAAGGCTATGAAACTAGAAATAAACCACAGGAAAAAATCTGGAAAGACCACAAGCACATGGAGGTTAAATAACATGCTACTAAACAATGAATGGGTCAACCAATAAATAGAATAAATTAAGGGGTGCCAGGGTGGCTCAGTTAAGTGCCCAGCTTTTGGTTTCATATTGGGTCATGATCTTGTGGTCTGTGAGTTCAAGCCCCACATTCAGCTCCATACTGGCAGCGTGGAGCCTGCTTGGGATCCTCTTGCCCTCGCCCTCACCCTCTCAAAATAAATAAATAAACTTAAAAAAAAAAAAGAATTAAAAAGTACATGGAAACAAATGAAACTGAAAACAAATGGTTCAAAACCTCTGGGAGGCAGCAAAAGCCATTCTTTTTTTTATTTTTTTATTTTTTTTATTTTTTTAATATATGAAATTTACTGTCAAATTGGTTTCCATACAACACCCAGTGCTCATCCCAAAAGGTGCCCTCCACCATACCCATCACCCACCTTACCCTCCCTCCCATCCCCCATCAACCCTCAGTTTGTTCTCAGTTTTTAACAGTCTCTTAAGCTTTGGCTCTCTCCCACTCTAACCTCTTTTTTTTTTTTTCCCTTTCCCTCCCCCATGGGTTTCTGTTACGTTTCTCAGGATCCACATAGGAGTGAAACCATATGGTATCTGTCTTTCTCTGTATGGCTTATTTCACTTAGCATCACACTCTCCAGTTCCATCCACGTTGCTACAAAAAGCCATATTTCATTTTTTCTCATTGCCACGTAGTATTCCATTGTGTATATAAACCACAATTTCTTTATCCATTCATCAGTTGATGGACATTTAGGCTCTTTCCATAATTTGGCTATTGTTGAGAGTGCCGCTATAAACATTGGGGTACAGGTGCCCCTATGCATCAGTACTCCTGTATCCCTTGGGTAAATTCCTAGCAGTGCTATTGCTGGGTCATAGGGTAGGTCTATTTTTAATTTTCTGAGGAACCTCCACACTGCTTTCCAGAGCGGCTGCACCAATTTGCATTCCCACCAACAGTGCAAGAGGGTTCCCGTTTCTCCACATCCTCTCCAGCATCTATAGTCTCCTGATTTGTTCATTTTGGCCACTCTGACTGGCGTGAGGTGATATCTGAGTGTGGTTTTGATTTGTATTTCCCTGATAAGGAGCGACGTTGTACATCTTTTCATGTGCCTGTTGGCCATCCGGATGTCTTCTTTAGAGAAGTGTCTATTCATGTTTTCTGCCCATTTCTTCACTGGGTTATTTGTTTTTCGGGTGTGGAGTTTGGTGAGCTCTTTATAGATTTTGGATACTAGCCCTTTATCCGATATGTCATTTGCAAATATCTTTTCCCATTCCGTTGGTTGCCTTTTCGTTTTGTTGGTTGTTTCCTTTGCTGTGCAGAAGCTTTTTATCTTCATAAGGTCCCAGTAATTCACTTTTGCTTTTAATTCCCTTGCCTTTAGGGATGTGTCGAGTAAGAGATTGCTACGGCTGAGGTCAGAGAGGTCTTTTCCTGCTTTCTCCTCTAAGGTTTTGATGGTTTCCTGTCTCACATTCAGGTCCTTTATCCATTTTGAGTTTATTTTTGTGAATGGTGTGAGAAAGTGGTCTAGTTTCAACCTTCTGCATGTTGCTGTCCAGTTCTCCCAGCACCATTTGTTAAAGAGACTGTCTTTTTTCCATTGGATGTTCTTTCCTGCTTTGTCAAAGATGAGTTGGCCATACGTTTGTGGGTCTAGTTCTGGGGTTTCTATTCTATTCCATTGGTCTATGTGTCTGTTTTTGTGCCAATACCATGCTGTCTTGATGATGACAGCTTTGTAGTAGAAGCTAAAGTCTGGGATTGTGATGCCTCCTGCTTTGGTCTTCTTCTTCAAAATTACTTTGGCTATTCGGGGCCTTTTGTGGTTCCATATGAATTTTAGGATTGCTTGTCCTAGTTTCGAGAAGAATGCTGGTGCAATTTTGATTGGGATTGCATTGAGTGTGTAGATAGCTTTGGGTAGTATTGACATTTTGACAATATTTATTCTTCCAATCCATGAGCAGGGAATGTCTTTCCATTTCTTTATATCTTCTTCAATTACCTTCATAAGCTTTCTATAGTTTTCAGCATACAGATCTTTTACATCTTTGGTTAGATTTATTCCTAGGTATTTTATGCTTCTTGGTGCAATTGTGAATGGGATCAGTTTCTTTATTTGTCTTTCTGTTGCTTCATTGTTAGTGTATAAGAATGCAATGGATTTCTGTACATTGATTTTGTATCCTGCAACTTTGCTGAATTCATGTATCAGTTCTAGCAGACTTTTGGTGGAGTCTATCGGATTTTCCATGTATAATATCATCTCATCTGCAAAAAGCGAAAGCTTGACTTCATCTTTGCCAATTTGGATGCATTTGATTTCCTTTTGTTGTCTGATTGCTGAAGCTAGAACTTCCAGCACTATGTTAAACAACAGCGGTGAGAGTGGGCATCCCTGTCATGTTCCTGTTCTCAGGGAAGAAGCTCTCAGTTTTTCCCCGTTGAGGATGATGTTAGCTGTGGGCTTTTCATAAATGGCTTTTATGATCTTTAAGTATGTTCCTTCTATCCCGACTTTCTCAAGGGTTTTTATTAAGAAAGGCTGCTGGATTTTGTCAAAGGCCTTTTCTGCATCGATTGACAGGATCATATGGTTCTTCTCTTTTTTTTTGTTAATGTGATGTATCACGTTGATCGATTTGCGAATGTTGAACCAGCCCTGCATCCCAGGAATGAATCCCACTTGATCATGGTGAAGAATTCTTTTTATATGCTGTTGAATTCGATTTGCTAGTATCTTATTGAGAATTTCTGCATCCATATTCATCAGGGATATTGGCCTGTAGTTCTCTTTTTTTACTGGGTCTCTGTCTGGTTTAGGAATCAAAGTAATACTGGCTTCATAGAATGAGTCTGGAAGTTTTCCTTCCCTTTCTATTTCTTGGAATAGCTTGAGAAGGATAGGTATTATCTCTGCTTTAAACGTCTGGTAGAACTCCCCTGGGAAGCCATCTGGTCCTGGACTCTTATTGGTTGGGAGATTTTTGATAATCGATTCAATTTCTTCGCTGGTTATGGGTCTGTTCAAGCTTTCTATTTCCTCCTGATTGAGTTTTGGAAGAGTGTGGGTGTTTAGGAATTTGTCCATTTCTTCCAGGTTGTCCAATTTGTTGGCATATAATTTTTCATAGTATTCCCTGATAATTGTTTGTATCTCTGAGGGATTGGTTGTAATCGTTCCATTTTCATTCATGATTTTATCTATTTGGGTCATCTCCCTTTTCTTTTTGAGAAGCCTGGCTAGAGGTTTGTCAATTTTGTTTATTTTTTCAAAAAACCAACTCTTGGTTTCGTTGATCTGCTCTACAGTTTTTTTAGATTCTATATTGTTTATTTCTGCTCTGATCTTTATTATTTCTCTTCTTCTGCTGGGTTTAGGCTGCCTTTGCTGTTCTGCTTCTATTTCCTTTAGGTGTGCTGTTAGATTTTGTATTTGGGATTTGTCTTGTTTCTTGAGATAGGCCTGGATTGCAATGTATTTTCCTCTCAGGACTGCCTTCGCTGCGTCCCAAAGCGTTTGGATTGTTGTATTTTCATTTTCGTTTGTTTCCATATATTTTTTAATTTCTTCTCTAATTGCCTGGTTGACCCTCTCATTCGTTAGTAGGGTGTTCTTTAACCTCCATGCTTTTGGAGGTTTTCCAGACTTTTTCCTGTGGTTGATCTCAAGCTTCATAGCATTGTGGTCTGAAAGTATGCATGGTATAATTTCAATTCTTGTAAACTTATGAAGGGCTGTTTTGTGACCCAGTATATGATCTATCTTGGAGAATGTTCCATGTGCACTCGAGAAGAAAGTATATTCTGTTGCTTTGGGATGCAGAATTCTAAATATATCTGTCAAGTCCATCTGATCCAATGTATCATTCAGGGCCCTTGTTTCTTTATTGACTGGGTGTCTAGATGATCTATCCATTTCTGTAAGTGGAGTGTTAAATTCCCCTGCAATGACCACATTCTTATCAATAATGTTGCTTATGTTTATGAGTAATTGTTTTATATATTTTGGGGCTCCTGTATTCGGCGCATAGACATTTATAATTGTTAGCTCTTCCTGATGGATAGACCCTGTAATTATTATATAATGCCCTTCTTCATCTCTTGTTACAGCCTTTAATTGAAAGTCTAGTTTGTCTGATACAAGTATGGCTACTCCAGCTTTCTTTTGGCTTCCAGTAGCATGATAAATAGTTCTCCATCCCCTCACTCTCAATCTAAAGGTGTCCTCAGATCTAAAATGAGTCTCTTGTAGACAGCAAATAGATGGGTCTTGTTTTTGTATCCATTCTGATAGCCTATGTCTTTTGGTTGGCACATTTAATCCATTTACATTCAGTGTTATTATAGAAAGATACGGGTTTAGAGCCATTGTGATGTCTGTATGTTTTATGCTTGTAGTGATGTCTCTGGTACTTTGTCTCACAGGGTCCCCCTTAGGATCTCTTGTAGGGCTGGTTTAGTGGTGACAAATTCCTTCAGTTTTTGTTTGTTTGGGAAGACCTTTATCTCTCCTTCTATTCTAAATGACAGACTTGCTGGATAAAGGATTCTCGGCTGCATATTTTTTCTGTTTAGCACACTGTAGATATCGTGCCAAGCCTTTCTGGCCTGCCAAGTTTCAAAGGAGAGATCAGTCACGAGTCTTATAGGTCTCCCTTTATATGTGAGGGCACGTTTATCCCTTGCTGCTTTCAGAATTTTCTCTTTATCCTTGTATTTTGCCAGTTTCACTATGATATGTCGTGCAGAAGATCGATTCAATTTACGTCTGAAGGGAGTTCTCTGTGCCTCTTGGATTTCAATGCCTTTTTCCTTCCCCAGTTCAGGGAAGTTCTCAGCTATAATTTCTTCAAGTACCCCTTCAGCACCTTTCCCTCTCTCTTCCTCCTCTGGGATACCAATTATGCATATATTATTTATTTTTAGTGTATCACTTAGTTCTCTAATTTTTCCCTCATACTCCTGGATTTTTTTATCTCTCTTTCTTTCAGCTTCCTCTTTCTCCATAACTTTATCTTCCAGTTCACCTATTCTCTCCTCTGCCTCTTCAATCTGAGCTGTTGTCGTTTCCATTTTGTTTTGCATTTCGTTTAAAGCGCTTTTCAGCTCCTCGTGACTGTTTCTTAGTCCCTTGATCTCTGTGGCAAGAGATTCTCTGCTGTCCTCTATACTGTTTTCAAGCCCAGTGATTAATTTTATGACTATTATTCTAAATTCACTTTCTGTTATATTATTTAAATCCTTTTTGATCAGTTCATTGGCTGTTGTTATTTCCTGGAGATTCTTCTGAGGGGAATTCTTCCGTTTGGTCATTTTGGATAGTCCCTGGAGTGGTGGGGACCTGCAGGGCACTTCCCCCGTGCTGTGGTGTATAACTGGAGTTGGTGGGCGGGGCCGCAGTCCGACCTGATGTCTGCCCCCAGCCCACCGCTGGGGCCACAGTCAGACTGGTGTGTGCCTTCTCTTCCCCTCTCCTAGGGGCGGGATTCACTGTGGGGTGGCGTGGCCCGTCTGGGCTACTTGCACACTGCCAGGCTTGTGGTGCTGGGATCTGGCGTATTAGCTGGGGTGGGTAGGCAAGGTGCACGGGGGCAGGAGGGGCAGGCTTAGCTCGCTTCTCCTTAGGTGATCCACTTCAGGAGGGGCCCTGTGGCAGCAGGAGGGAGTCAGACCCGCTGCCGGAGGGGTGGCTCCGCAGAAGCACAGCGTTGGGTGTTTGCGAGGAGCAAGCAAGTTCCCTGGCAGGGATTGGTTCCCTTTGGGATTTTGGCTGGGGGATGGGCGAGGGAGATGGTGCTGGCTAGCGCCTTTGTTCCCTGCCAAACTGAGCTGCGTCGTCCAGGGGCTCAGCAACTCTCTCTCCCTTTGTCCTCCAGCTTTCCCGCTTTCCGAGCAGAGCTGTTAACTTATGACCTCCCCAATGCTAAGTCCCGCTTGCTGTCAGAACACACTCCGTCTGGCCCCTCTGCTTTTGCCAGCCAGAATCGGGGCTCTGCTTGGCCGGCGGGCTGCCCCTCCGCCCCGGCTCCCTCCCGCCAGTCTGTGGAGCGCGCACCGCCTCGCCGCCCTTCCTACCCTCTTCCGTGGGCCTCTCGTCTGCGCTTGGCTCCGGAGACTCCGTTCTGCTAATCCTCTGGTGGTTTTCTGGGTTCTTTAGGCAGGTGTAGGTGGAATCTAAGTGATCAGCAGGACACGCGGTGAGCCCAGCGTCCTCCTACGCCGCCATCTTCCCCCGCAAAAGCCATTCTAAGAGGGAAGTTTCTAACAATACAGGCATACAACAAGAAGCAAGACAAATCTCAAATAAACACCTAACCTTGCATCTAAAGGAGCTAGAAAAAAAAACAAAAAACAAATAAAAACTAAAACCAGCAGACAGAAGGAAAAAATAAAGATTAAAACAGAAATAAAAACATAATAGGAACTAAGAAAACAGACAAAAAACTTTTTTAAAAAAAATCCACAATAGACCATAACAAAACCAGGAGCTAATTCTTTGAAAAAATTAATTGATAAACTTCCTACCAGACTTACCAAGAAATAAATAAGAAGGACTCAAATAAATGAAATCACATGTGAGGGAGGAGAAATCACAACAACACCACAAATACAATCATAAGAGACTATTATGAACAACTATATGGCAACATATTGGACAACTTAGAAGAAAGAGATAAATTCCTAGGAACATCTAACTTCCAAAATTGAATCAGAAAGAAATAGAAACTGAATAGATTGATAACAGCAAAGAAATTAAATCAGTAATTAAAAAACTCCCAACAAACAAAAGTCCAGGAACACATGCTTTACAGGCAAATTCTACCAAACATTTAAGGAAAAATTAATACCCATTTTCTTAAACTATCTCAAAAAACAGAAAAGGAAGTAAGACTTCCCAGTTCATTTTATGAGGCCAGCATTACCCTATACCCAAACAAGAAAAAGATGCTACAAAAAAAAAAAAAAAAAAAGAAACAAACAAAAAAAAAAAACGAGAGAGAGAAAGAACTACAGGCCAATATCTCGGATGAACATAGATGCAAAAATTCTCAACAAAATAGTAGCAAATCAAATTCAACAATATTAAAAAAAAAAAGTCATTCAACACAATCAAGTGCGATCTATTTCTGGGTTGCAAGTGTAGTTCAATATTCACAAATCAATCATTGTGATACATCACCTCAGGAGAAAGGATAAGAACCCCATCATTTCAACAGACACAGAAAAAGCATTTGACAAAGTACAACATCCATTTATGATAAAAAGTCTCAACAGAATAGGTTTAAAGGGAACACACTGCAACATAATAAAGGTCCTACATGACAGGTGTCTGGGTGGCTCAGTTGGTTAAACATCTGACTTCAGCTCAGGTCATGATCTCATGGTCTGTGAGTTCGAGCCCCCTGTTGGGCTCTGTGCTGACAGCTCAGAGCCTGGAGCCTGCCTCAGATTCTGTGTCTCCCTCTCTCTGCCCCTCTCCCACTTATGCTCTGTCTCTTTCTCTCAAAGGTAAATAAATGTTAAATAAATAAATAAATAAATAAATGTCCTACATGAAAAACTCACAGTTAGCACCATTGTTAATGGGGAAAACAGAGCTTTCCCCCTAAAGTGAGGAATAAGACAACAATGTCTACTCTCACCACTTTCAATTAACATAGTACTGGAAGTCCTAGCCATAGCAATCAGATAAGAAAAAGGAATAAAGTGCATCCAAATCATTAAGGAAGAAACAAAACTGTCACTATTTGCAGATAACAGGATACTGTATATAGAAAAACTGACAGATTCTACCAAAAAAACTGCTAGAACTGATACACGAATTCAGGAAAGTTGCGGGTTACAAAATTAATGTACAGAAATCTGTCGCATTTCTTTGCGCCAATAATGAAGCAGCAGAAAGAGAAATTGAGACAATAGTCTCATATACAATTGCACCAAAAATGATAAAATACTTAGGAATAAATTTAATCAAAGAGGGGATAGACCTGTACTCTGAAAGCTATAAAACACTGATGAAAGAAATTGAAGATGACACAAAGAAATGGAAAGACATCATGTTCACGGATTGGAAGCACTACTATTTTTAAAATGTCTATACATTTTGAAAGCAATCTACGAATTCAATGCAATTGTTATCAAAATGCCACCAGCATTTTTTCACAGAGCTAGAACAAAGAATCCTAAAATGTGTATGAAACCATAAAAGACCCCAAATAGCTAAAGGTGTCCTGAAAAGGAAAACCAAAGCTGGAAGCATCACAATTCTGGGCTTAAAGCTATATTACAAAACTGTAGTAATCAAAATAGTATGGTACTGGCACAAAAATAGTCACACAGATCAATGGAACAGAATAGAAAGCCCAGAAACAAACCCACAATTATATGGTCAATTAACCTTTGACAAAGCAGGAAAGAATATCCAATGGGAAAAAGACAATCTCTTCAACAAATGGTGTTGGGAAAAGTGGACAGCAACATGTAAAAAAGTGAAACTGGACCACTTACTTATACTATACACAAAAATAAATTCAAAATGGATTAAAAACCTAACTGAAACCTGAAGCCATAAAAATCCAAGAACAGAACACAGGCAGTAACTTCTTTGATACCAGCCATGGTAATACTTCTCTAGATAGGTTTCCTGAGGCAAGGGAAATAAAAACAAAAATAAATTATTGGCACTACATTAGAATAAAAGCTTCTGCACAGTGAAGGAAACCATGAATACAACTAAAAGACAACCTATGGAATGAGAAGAGATATTTGCAAATGGCATATCCAATAAAGGGTTATTATCCAAAATATATAAAGTACTTATAAACAACATCCAAAACACAAAATCCAATTAAACAATGGGTAGAAGACATGAACAGACATTTCTCCAAAGAAGGCATACAGATGGCTGACAGACGCATGAAAAGAGGCTCATCATCACTTATCATTAGAGGAATGCAAATCAAAACTACAATGAGCTATCACCTCATATCTGTCAGAATGGCTAAAAGCAACAACACAAGAAACAAGTTTTAGCGAGGATGAGGAGAAAGGAGAACCCTTTTGCACTGCTGTTGGAAATGTGAACTGGTGCAGCCACTCTGGAAAACAGTACGGAGGTTCCTCAAACAAATTAAAAATAGAACTACTGTGTGATCAACAATAGCACTACAGTAAAACCTTGGTTTGCAAGTATAATTCGTTCCAGAAACACGCTTGTAATCCAAAGCACTTGCATACCAAAGCGTATTTCCCCATCAGAAATAATGGAAACTTAGATGATTCATTCTACAACCCAAAAATATTCATATAAAAATGATTACAATACTGTAATACAACATTAAATAATAAAGAAAATACAAAATATAAAGAAAAATAAACAAATTAACCTGTACTTTGAAAACCTTTATGGCTGGTATGAGGGAGACAAGAGAGAGGAGGGTTGTTTAGGACGACTTTCACTATCACTAATGGAATCACTGCTACAAGACAGTATTAATAAACTCTTGTCATGTACTATATTTAATGTAACTGGCAATAAGGCAGCAGAGGAAAGGGTCTATATCTGCAGGCAGCCTGACCTAGAATGAAGCAAAACGTTCGTAAACTTACTCTTGTATGGAAAAGCAAAGGACTGTCCACAGGTGCTTTGAAGTGACAAAAAATACACTAGTCTCAGTTGTGGGTACCTTCCAACGTTCTGAAAAGTCACTGATTTCTACTGAACACCATGGCCTGAGACTGAGCATCCGAATGTGGGAAATGATCACCCACAATGTTGCAGTGAGAGAGAGAAGAACCATCGGCTCAGGTGTGATCATGTGACATTTGGCATCACATATTACTCACATTGCAAGACATCGCTTGTTTGTCAAGTTAAAATTTATTAGAAATGTTTGCTCATCTTGTGGGACACTCACAGAACAAGTTACTCGCAATCCAAGGTTTTACTATACTAGGTATTTATCGAAAGGATACAAAAATGCTGATCCGAAGGGATGGACACATGCGCCCCGGTGTTTATAGCAGTACTACCAACAATAACCAGATTATGGAAAGGGCCCAAATATCCATCAACTGACAAATGGATAAGAAAGGTTTGGTATGTGTATGTGTGCATATATATACATATATATGTATACATATATATATACACAATATATTGTGTGTGTATACACACACACATATATAAAATAGAGTATTACTAAAAAAAATAAACATGGATAAATAAATAAAATAGAGTATTACTTGGCAATCAAAAAGAACGAAATCTTGCCATTTGCAGCAATATGGATGGAACTAGAGTATATTATGTTAAGCAAAATAAGTCAAAGTAAATATCATATGATTTCACTCATATGTGGAATTTAAGAAACAAAACAGATAAACTTAGGGAACGGGAAGGAAAAGTAAGATAAAAACAGAGAGCGAGGCAAACCACAATAGGGAACAAACTGAGGGTTGCTGGAGGGGGGGCAGGTTGGGGGGGGGGTGGAATAATATACTAGTGTAAATAAACAGCAGATTAGAGGATGCAGAACAGATCAATGATCTGGAAGACTGGGTAATGGAAAGCAACCAAGTTGAATGGCAAATAATAATAATTTATGGCAAATAATAATGATGGGCATTAAGGAGGCCACTTGTTGGGATGAGCACTGGTGTTACATGTAAGTGACAAATCACTGAATTCTACTCCTGAAACCATTACTATACTATACGTTAACTAATTTGGATTTAAATAACATTTAAAAAAAATAAAAACTTCTTAAAAATTAGTACGCTTAACTCCAGGAGACCCAGAGGTCAATAGGAAACACAATTCTTGCCCTTAAAGAGCCAGCATACTAAATAGCCTGAGAGACAGCACAAAGCAACAGTTTGAAAATCACTTGGGGTGTATGTGAAGTGATTTATTGACTAATGTTAGAATGTGCACTGGAGGGGCGGGGATCTGTAAGAGATTTCTCCAGGAACAAAAGTGCTGGTGGGCACCATTTCTTTCTCCTCCCCCAGACTAAATCCTGCATGTTTTTGGGAGAGAGTGCTAACATTCTCCATCTACTTTGTTAGCACCATGTGTCCCACCCTAGTGTTTTCCTACAGACCTGTACACCTCGGTAGGTATCCTTTCAAAATGGCTGCTGTCCCACCACACCTGAAAGGCAGCCCTAATCTGGACAAGTGCCATACCAAAGTGAGTCCTGTCCTTGATGAGAGGGAGGGTATGGTGGGGGAAGATAACCCCAAACACCAACAAGCCTGCAGTACCTGCAGCCAGGTCTCCTCCCTGGCTGATCAGCGAGCAAGCTCTGAGTTTGATATCTCTGCAGCTGTTGTAGAGAGGCTAATTACAAATAATTAGGTTGATTCCAGTTCCCTCCCTCCCCCGGAAGGCCACCAATGAGCATATTACAGCCACAGAGACACCTGTGCTCTCCTGTGGACCAGCAACGATTAACCTGCCATCTACAGGAGTTTTCCAAAGTGGCTCCACGTCACTTGCCACAGCATAATAGAGGACTTTAACATCCCACTGACAGAAGTGGATAGGTTGTCCAAGCAGAAAATCAACAACAAACAAGAGTACCTTTGAAGGACACATTGGATCAAATGGATCTAACAGATATATTCAGAACATTCCATCCTAAAAGAGCAGCACATACATCCTTTTCAGGTATACATGGAACATTCTCTTGAACAGATCATGTTAGGACACAAAACAAGTCTCAAAAAATTAAAAAAGATTGAAGTTATAACATGCATCTTTTTTGAACACAACACTATGAAACTAGCAATCAATCTGAAGAAAAAACCTGGAAAGAACACAAATACATGGAAGTTAAATAATATGCTACTAAATAAATGGGTAAACCAAAAAATCAAAAGGAAATAAAAAAATACATGGAGACAAATAAAAATGAAAACGCAATGTGAAAGCAACGGTCCAAAAATCTTTGAGATATAGTAAACATGGTTCTAAGAGGGAAGTTGGTAGCAATACAGGTCTACACCAAGAAACAAGGAAAACTCAAACAATCTAACCTTAAACCTAAAGGAGCTAGAAAAAAAGAACAAACAAAACCCTGAACTAGTACAAGGAAGGAAATAATAAAGATTAAAGCAGAAATTAACAACATGGAAACTAAAAAACAGTAGAACAGATCAATAAAACCAGGAGCTGATTCTTTAAAAAGATCAACATAATTGGGGTGCCTGGGTGGCTCAGTCAGTTAAGCATCTGACTTTGGCACAGATCATGATATTATGGTTGTTGAGTTCAAGCCCTGCGTCAGGCTCTGTGCTGACAACTCGGAGCCTGCAGCCTGCTTCAGATTCTGTGTTTCCCTTTCTGTCCCCCCCCCCCCCGCCAAACTCTGTCTCTCTTTCAAAAATAAACATTAAAAATTGTTTTTAAAAGTTCAACAGAATTGATAAACCTTTAGACTAGCTTATCAAAAAAATAGAGTCAAAATCAGAAATGAAAGAGGAGTAATAACAACCAACACCACAGAAATACAAAAGATTGTAGGAGAACATGAAAAATTATATGCCAACAAACTAGTCAACTTAGAAGAAATAGATAAATTCCTAGAAACATAAAATCTCCCAAACTGAATCAGGAAGAAATAGAAAACTTGAACAGACTGATTACCAGCAATACAATTGAATCAGCAAAGAACTCCTAACAAACAAAAGGTCAGGACCAGATGGCTTCACGGGTGAATTATACCAAATACTTAAAGAAGAGTGTATATTAACTCTTCTCCAACCATTCCAAAAAATAGAACAGGAAGGAAAGCTTCCAGATTCATTATATACTGCAAGCATTACCTTGATACCAAAACCAGATAAAGATAATACAAAATAGAAACTATAGGCCAATGTCTGTGATGAATGTAGGTAAATAAAAATCCTCAACAAAATATCAGCAAACTGAATCCAACAGTACATTGATCAACTGGGATTTATTCCTGAAATATGGAGTGGTTCAATATCTGCAAATCAAACAACACTGAAAAGTATAAGACAGTGATGAAAGAAATTGAAGACACAAATAAATGGAAAAATAGACCATGCTTATGAATTGAAAGAATTAATATTGTTAAAATGTCCATAGTACCCAAAGCAATTCAATTATAGATTTAATGCAATCCCTATGAAAATACCAATAGTATTTTCATAGAACTAGAATGAATAATCCTAAAATTGGTATGGAACCACAAAAGATCCCAAATAGCTAAAATAATCTTGAGAAAAAAGAAAAGGCTGGATTTCAAATTCTGGATTTCAAATATATTACAAGCTATAGTAACCAAAATGGTGTGGTACTGGCACAAAAATAGACACATAGATCAATGGGACAGAAAAGAGAGCCCAGAAATAAACCATGAAATAAACCATGATTATATGGTCAATCAATCTATGACCAAGGAGGCAAGAATATGCAATAGAAAAGAGATCATTTCTTCAACAAATGGTGTTGGGAAAACTGGACAGCTACATGCCAAAGAATGAAACTGAACTACTTTTTTTTTTAATCTTTGTGTCTCTGTATATGGTATAAACAAAGATTAAAGACCTAAACGTGAGACCTGGAACCATAAAATAGTCCTATAAGAGAGCACAATCAGTAATTTTTCTAACATTTGCAGTAAAAACGTTTTTTTTAGCTATGTCTTCTTAGGAAAGGGAAACAAAAACAAAATAAAACAAAACTAACTATTGGGACTACATCAAAATAAAAAGATTTTTTTGCACAGCATAGGAATCCATTAATAAGACAAAAGACAATCTACTGAATAGAAGATATTTGTGAATGATCTGACAAGATGTTAGTTTCCAAAATATTTGAAGAACGTATGTAATTCAACATCTAAATAACAGATTATCCAATTGAAAGACATGGCGAGAAGACATGAAGAGACCTTTCTCCAAAGAAGGCATCCAGATGGCCAACAGTCATGAGAAAAAATGCTCAACATCACTCATCATCAGGGAAATGCAGATCAAAACCATAATGAGATATCACTTCACACCTGTCAGAATGGCTAAAATAAAAAACACAAGAAACAGCAAGTGTTGATGAGGATGTGGAGAAAAAGAAACCTCAATGCACTGTTGGTGGGAACGCAAACTGGTGCAGTCACTGTGGGAAATAGTATGGACTTGCCTCAAATTAAAAATAGAATCACCATATGATCCATTCATTCCTATACTAGGAATTCATCCAAAGAGTACAAAAACACTAATTTGAAAAGATATGTGCACTCCTATATATATTCAGCCCTGTTTAGAATAGCCAGGATATGGAAGCAACCTAAGTGTCCATTCTAGATAAATGGATGAAGAGGTGGTATAGGGGCATCTGGGTGTCTCAGGTGGTTGAATGTCTGACTCTTGATTTTGGTTCAGGTCATGAACTCACGATATGAGCCCCACATTTGGCTCTGTGCCATCAGCAAGGACCTTACTTGAGATTCTCTCTTGGGACTTCCTTCCCTAAGATTAATTTAAGAAAATCGCTGAGAAATTATGAAATTCTCATATTTGATTTTGGCTCTGCTTAGCTATTTCCCCAATCCTGTTCAAAATTCACCTTAGACATGTGACCAACTGCCTGTAACATCACTCTGATCCTCAATCCCCTTAAAAGCCATGCAGTGAAATAAACAAAACAACAGTCAAAATATCTGACTGAAACTCAGGGTCAGCTTTGTTTTTGTTCTCTGTTTTTTTCTTTCTCTTGAATACTGTACATAGATTTTGAAAATATGCTAGAAAATTTTCACACATATTTTAAGGACAGTTGATATAAATATGGTGGTAGTTTGTTATACATCTTCCCATGACTTCTTTTGAAAACCAGAGGGAAAACTAGTTTTTTAAAGCCACAAACTCAATTTTCATGAAACGAGGAAACAGAAAATCCCTAAATTTAATCCAAGTGTTTTCAAAAGCAGCTGAGTTCAGCAGAATTCTTCGGAAGTCTAGGCAGAAGGCAGAAATGAGAATAATAGCGGAGCACAGAGGGATGTGGCAGCAACAGTCCTCAGAAGTCATCAGCAACAGGAATTTTCCAGGGCAGCAGGACTGCATTATGAGTGACACCTGCTGTGGACAGGACCAAGTTTGAATAGGTTTCAAGTGCTGGAAAAGAGAGAGAGAAAGGAGGAAGATGCCCAAGGGTGTCCAGACTAGTAAATATCAAAAGCAGCAACAAATGCACACCATCTAAAAATGAAGGGATCACCTTTTCAGGTAGGCACAGCATTGGGTGAAGCATCCGAAGGAGTGAAAAAACAGACTATAGATATCACATGGAACCAGATGAAGTACAGAGAGGCATACACAGAAGTGCCATCTTTAAAGGAAAAAAACCCAAGGGGGCAGAAAAAATATTTGAGGTCATAATGACTGAAAACATCCCACATTTGAATAAAACATTTATCTACAAAACCAAGTAGCTCAACAAACTCTAGGTGGGATAAATTTAAACAGATCCACATCTAGATGCATCGTATTGAAATTGCCAAAAGACAAGAAGAAATTTTTGGACAAAGCAAGAGAAAAAACACATATCACCACAGAGGGGCCCCATAAAATAAATAGTTGACTTCATTAGAAACAATGGAGGCTAGAAGGCAGTTAAAAAGTGTTAAAAGTAAAAAGTCAAATAAAAATTATATTTCCAGCAAAACTATCCAAAAAATGAAGGTAAAATAAAGACATAACCCCATTTTAAAAAGACTAAGGGAATTTGTTGCTAGCAGTTATGACTCTATAATAAATTTTATAAGACAATTTTCTGGCTAAATAGAAAGGACACTATATGATACCTGACATCATCATTAGGAAATAAAGAGTCATTACATCGTGGGTTAGTATCCTATGGCTACTATAAAAATTTACCAAAAACTTAGTGGCCTAAAATAATGCAAATGTATTACCTCATGATTTTCAAGTTTAGAAGTCCAACACAGGTTTCGTTGGCCTAAAGTCACGGTGTCAGCAGGCCTGCATTCTCTTCTGGTAAGCTCTAGGGGAAGATCCATCCAATTCCCTTTTTCAGCTTCTAGATGTTCTTGTATTCCTTGAATCGTGGATCCCTTCCTACATCTTCAAAGTCAGAAATGGTGGGTTGAAACTTCTCACATCATATTCCTCTGACCTCTTATGCTTTCTTCTTCCATTTTTAAAATACTGATTACATTGTATTCACCACACTAATCTAGCATAACCCGGCCCCTTCCCCGCCATTTTAAAGTCTTCTGGTGAGCAGCATTCATTCTTTTTGAAACCTTAATTCCCCTTTACCATGTAACCTAACATAATCACAGCTTTCAAAAGATATGACAACAACATTTGCGAGGAGCCATTATTCTGCCTACCACACATAAGTAAATATAGAAGACAATATATTTTTTGTTATTTGTCCTTTAGGTTGATTTAAAAGACAACTACATAAAATAAGAAGGATACAGCTATACTGATATATTTATAATATATAAAGATGTACTCAATATAATAATTATACACAATAACAACACAGGGAGGAGAGAGCCACATTGAAGAAAAATATATATATATATTACAGGAATTTAGTATTATTTTAAACTAGATTGTTTTATGTTAAGATGCTTATTATAATCCCCAGAGTAACCACTAGGAAAATAATTCAAAAAATAGAGAGTAAAGAGAACAAAGGAATTAAAATGGTACAGCAGAATGTGTCCGTTTAACACAAAAGAAGGTGATAAAGGTGTGGGATGAAAAATGTCATGAGATATGTAAAGAAAAATCTTTCACTAGAGGAGGTAACCCTCGCCTCTATCCACCCACACTTGCCTGATCACATGCCAGTAGCTAGTCTAGGAAAGTACAAGTAAATACAAATTCATCAAATATGAATTACAAAAATAAATGATAGTATATCTATTTTTTAAATTCTATACAATAAGAAACATATGGGAAGATATAGCAAACCTTTCCTATAGAAATGAAAATCCATCAGAAAGCATTGTTACAGAGCAGATAAGATTTGCATTCAAATAAAATTACATTTATGAAGGTAGAGCACAAAGAACAACTAGAACTGAGAGAAGGGACATTAGATGGTAATGGTATGACAGATGACAGGAAGAGAAAGAGGCAGGACTCAGGAAGGAAAGCAAAAAAAGAAAATATAAAGAATAAATCATTTAAAAGCACAGGGGAAAACAGATACTATGAAATGCACAGTAAGAGATAGGAAAGAAAAGGGGAGAGGAAGCAAAATAAAACCAAAACAGAGAAAGGGATCAAAGGAATTGAAGACCAAATCATAGATATGGAAGACAGGCATAGAATCCAACAGAAGAAAGGCAAAACAGGGGGATGGAATACACATTTGAAAAGTATAATTATAGAAAATATTCCAGTAATATAAAATTAAGTGTGTGTATTGAAAGGACACACTGTGTAACACGCAAAGTTGGTCCCATACCAACAACACAGGTGCATTTTGGTAAAGTTATCACCTTTAAAGAAGAAGAAATCATTTGGAAACCCAAGCAAAAGGGTTGTATCATTTAAAAAAAAGAGAGAGAAAGAAAATCAGGCTGATATCACATTATTCAATAGCAACATTCAATGCCAGAAGATAGTTTAAACACATATAGTCAAACAGAGTATGAACCAGCCAAGTTTTACTTTAAAAAAATTTTTTTTAATATTTATTTTGAGAGAGAGATAGAGCATGAGCAGGGGAGGGGCAGAGATAGAGGGAGAGAGAGAGAATCCCAAGTAGGCATGCACCATCAGCATAGAGCCTGACATGGGACTCGAACTTTGGAATGGTGAGATCATGACCTGAGCCAAAATCAAGAGTCAGACGGTCAACCTACTGAGCCATCCAGGTGTCCCTCAATATGACATTTAAAAAAATTATTCCCTTGTACATATGTAGTTTTTTTTATATATATATATATATATATATATATATATATATAT
>NC_064809.1:61601217-61714814 GCF_023721935.1 Panthera uncia | reverse complement strand
ATATATATATATATATATATATATATATATATATATATATTAAATAACTGGGGCGCCTGGGTGGCGCAGTCGGTTAAGCGTCCGGCTTCAGCCAGGTCACGATCTCGCGGTCCGTGAGTTCGAGCCCCGCGTCAGGCTCTGGGCTGATGGCTCGGAGCCTGGAGCCTGTTTCCGATTCTGTGTCTCCCTCTCTCTCTGCCCCTCCCCCGTTCATGCTCTGTCTCTCTCTGTCCCAAAAATAAATAAAAAACGTTGAAAAAAAAATTTATAAAAAAATTATTCCCTCGTACATATGTAGTATTTTATATATATATATATATATATATATATATATATATATGCACAAATAAAAATGTCTTAGTTTTAGTTGTTTCAACTTTAAACAAGGGCATCACATTGTGTATAATCTTCTGACTTCATTTTGTCATATGTTATTACCATATTTCACTGAATATAAGGCCCCATAAAATGAAAGATACAGCATTATTTTATGTAATATTACATATTATAGTTTGACATATATCAAAATGAAAAGATGAGAATAAAACACAGCACATTGTTAAGATTAATCTCTAAGGACCCCTGGGTGGCTCAGTTGGTTAAGCAGTGACTCTGGATCTTGGCTCAGGTCATGATCTCACAATTCATGGGTTTGAGCCCACGTTGGGCTCTGAGTTGATGGTGCAGAGCCTGCTTGGGATTCTGTCTCTCCTTCTCTCTGCCCCTTACCTGCTTATGCTTTCTTTCTCTCCCTCTCTCAAAATAAATAAATAAACTTAAAAAAAATCTCTAAGTGTAGATTATGGCTACAGATCATTAATTTTGACTGATGTAAAAAATTCAATTTCAGGAATATACCTTGATTTATTTATCCATTTGCTTTTGATGCCCATTCCATTTTTGCTATTATAAACTGTGCTGTTATAAACATTCTTATATGTGCCTTCTGGAATATGCAAGAGTTTCTCTTGATTACAAGTGAAATTTCTGGGTTGTAATAAATGTTTCATTTTGCAAGTTGTTGCTAAACTGTTTTCCAGTGGTTACACCAATTTATACTCTTGTAAGAAATGGAGACTCTTGTCCATATACTCTTGACCACATGTCCCAAAAGTGAATAGTATCAAATTGCTTTGAATGTTCCAGAATTCAGGGAATGAGGTTTATGTGTACTCTTCTTATAGAAACTACTAGAGGGAAAACTGTCAAAGAATGACTGGGGAAGCCTCAGTAAAAAGACTTCTTATTGATGGCAAGTATATCTACCTGGAGATAGAACATTAAAAAAACATAAAAATTAGGATGACAGAATAGAATGTAAGTGATATATGATCTGACAATTTAAAAAAGATAAAACTTTAAAAATGGAAAAATAAAGGGAGAGAAAGTAGAAGAATAAGCTTGTTGGTTGCTTCATCAATAAAATCTAGAAACCAGGAGACATTATAATTGAAAAATCAAGTTTTAGAAGTATAACATATTTAACAATACAAAGCCAACACTAAGACAATGTTGACTAAAACTGTATGATGCAGGGAAGGAATGAAGGGGGAAGAAGAAAGCATAAGAAACATAAGAAAACAATTTCAAAGCTGCTTATATTAGGAAAACTACCTAATATAATTAAGATATCTAATATATTAGAAAAATATATTTCTTTTTCTAAACTAAAAAGAATAAAGGTATTAAATAAAGATATAATCATATAGCCACTAAACAAGAAGAAATACCACACAGAAGAGACTTTTAAAATGTTACATAAATGATATTATAGAACTAAAATTAACCATACCAAGAAAGTAAGTTTACCTAGTATAAGAAAAAATTGATTCTCAGTTGAGTCACGAATCTAGGCTACATACCCAGTTCCCAGGCTATATATAAAAGTAACCCTGAAAACAAAAATTATTCGGAAAAGTTCAAAGTAAAAAAGATGAACAAAGACACAGCAGAAAAGAGCAAAACAAAGAAAATGGGGATTGCAATATAATACTAGAGAAGGTAGAAGTCAAGCCAAAAAAACAATAATAAAGGCACTTTATAATGCCAATGCATACAAACCAACAGTTATGAATATCTCTGTATTACATAGTGTAGCAGAAGTGTTGATGAAAACAGTAATTATAGGAGGCACAAGGAGAAATGGGGAAACCATAGTGAGAGACTTCATTTTTCTCTGTCCAAGTCAGATCAAATGGATAAAAATCAGGTATTTCTGCTTTTGGATAGGATGGAATTCGTGGCAGGAAAATTCTCCTACTGAGAATAACTACAAAACCCAAATAAACTTAGAATCATACTTTCTAAGGCATCAGAGAACTGCAAAAGCAAACAGTACCAGGGGAACTACAATTCTAGAGATTAAGAAGAGAGAGAACATCTTATAAAGCTGCGGAGAACCTGCAGTTGCCTTTATCAGGAGGTTTTATGCCAATTCTGGGTATGGGCCAGAGACTGAGGGTCTGGGCATGGTCTCTCCTGGGGAAACAGAGAAACTCATAGAGCTTTGGGTAAGCATGCAGGACTGATGTTAGAATAAGCAGTTGGTTAGCCTCTAACAGGATACCTGGAGGACAAGAAAGAGGACATGAGGACATCATGACCAACTCTCCAGGAAATCAGAAGCCTGTCCTGGCAGTATTCCACAAGAAGTGGAATCAAACCAGACTGGCCTCAGACGCCTGGTGCCGTGACAGGAAGTCCCTGACCAAATAAGAAGAAAAAGCAGGAAACCTTGAAGAAACCCCTGCCCCAAGTAAAGAATATTCCAGCCCTTAATTAACAACTATCAATAAAAGATCCCCAGGGCAGGCGGTCTCTCTCCTCTACTTGGTCTCTCCTCTCCTTTCCCCACCCTCTCAATCTACCTTCCTGTTCCTCCCATTCTCCCATTCTGTCTCTCCCTGTCCTTTTCCATCTCTTTCTCTGTATGTAAAATATGTTTGTTTATATGTGTTGGTACACATGCGTTGACCCTTGAACAATGCAGGGGTTGGGGTGTTGGCCCCCCTCTCACAGTTGATTATGTACATATAACTTTGACTCCCCAAAACTTAACTACTGATAGCCTAATGTTGACCAGAAGCCTTACTGATAACATAAACAGTTGATTAACATATATATTGTATATGTATTATATACAGTATTCTTTCAATAAAATAAGCTAAAGTAAAGAAAATAATAGAAAATACATTGTTAGTACTGCATCTATTGAAAAGAATCCATGTATAAGTAGATCCATGCAGTTCAAATCCATGTTGCTTAAGGGCAATTGTATATACATATATATATAATCAAATGCTTTTAAACTCCAGTCTTATACTTTGCTATTAAGTATTGTAAGTTAAATATTACCCTGAAGACAACATTTGTAATCTTATAAAAGCATGCTCTGGAAATAAGATCTATCATAAAGAAATGCACTTCGCAGCATTTAAAAAATTTAGTTCTTTAATAATTAAAGTATATCGCTAATCAGAGTTAGTATAGTTTGACTGTGTTGATTTCATTCCATTAGAAAATCTCCCAGGGTTTTTCTCAAACGTGACTGACAGCATAATCCATTACTCTAATTTAGTGGTTCTGTGCATTGCAGAATAAAATTAACAATGTCACCAAATAACCATCGTCAAGTGACAGCTCAACAAAAGACCTAGGGAGGCAAACGCCTGTGTTATTATATTACACAAGCAATCCTGTTCTTGTATGTAAATCCCACAGTCAATTCTAAACACAGGCATCTCTGAAAATCAGATTTCTAAGTTGAATATAAACATGAGACGGTAAAAATAGAGCCCAAGGGCAGAGAGGCATATCCAAGCTTATGAATACTTTTGAAAGAGACTGAGAAATAGCTTTATAGCAATGTAAGTTTGTCATGCACATTAAACTGATCTATTGAACAACTGTCTCAGTTGCATGAGTTAGAAGGGCTGACCCATGGAGTATAACTTGAGGTAATGTCTGAATGCGTGAACAATTAATTCAGCCATGGTTGCAAGTAATGCTTTATGCTCATATAAATATAGCCTATAAATTTGTCCTTTTCATTTGTGAAAGCTTTACATATTAAAAAATAAAGCTGACAGGAACAAGACAAGGATGTCCATTCTCCCCACTTTTATTCAAACATAATACTGGAAGTCCTAGCCATAGCAATCAGACAACAAAAAGAAACAAAAGGCATCTAAATTGGTAAGGAAGAAGTAAAACTGTCACTATTTGTAAATGACCTGATACATATATAGAAAATCCAAAAGACTCCACCAAAAAACTACTAGAACTGATAAATGAGTTCAGTAAAGTTGCAGGAAACAAAAATCAATGTATAGAAACCTGTTGCATTTCTATACATTAATAATGAGCAGCAGAAAGAGAAATTAAGAAAACAATCCCATTTATAATGGCACCAAAAATCATAAAATACCTAGGAATAAACCTAACCAAAGAGGTGAAAGACTTGTACTCTGAAAAGTATAAAACATGGATGAAATAAATTGAAGATGACACAAAGAAATGGAAAGACATTCCGTGCTCATGGATTAGAAGAACAAATATTGTTAAAATGTCCATACTACCCAAAGTAATCTACAAATTCAATGCAATCAAAATACCAGCAGCTGTTTTCATATAGCTAGAACAAATAATCCTAAAATTTGTATGGAACCACAAAAGACCTGGAATAGCAAAAGCGACCTGGAAAAAGAAGAATAAAACTGGAGGCATCACAAACCCAGATTTCAAGTTACATTACCAAGCTGTAGTAATCAAAACAGTATGGTAAGGCACAAAAAATAGACACATAAATCAATAGAACAGAATAGAAAACCCAGAAATAAACCTCCAATTATATGGTCAATTAATCTTTGACAAAGCAGGAAAGAATATCCAATAGAAAAAAGATAATCTCTTAAATTGTGTTGGGAAAACTGATCAACTATGTGCAAAAGAATGAAACTGGACCACTTTTCCTACCATACACAAAATAAACTAAAAATGGATTAAAGATATAAATGTGAGATCTGAAACCATAAAAACAAAAATCTTTGAAGAGCACAGGCAGTAATGTCTTTGACATTGGCCATAGCAACTTTTTTTTTTTTCTAGACATGTCTCCTGAGGCAAGGGAAATAAAAGCAAAAATAAATTATTGGGAATACTTTAAAATAAAAAGCTTCTGCAGAGCAAAGGAAACAACCAACAAAATTAAAAGAAAACTACTGGATGGGAAAAGATATTTGCAAATGATATATACAACAAGGGGTTAGTATCCAAAAATATATAAAGAACTTATACAACTCAACACCCCAAAAATAATCCAATTAAAAATGGGCAGAAGACATGGGCATTTGTCCAAAGAAGACATCTAAATGGCCAACAGACTCATGAAAAGATGCTTAACATCACTCATCATCAGGGAAACACAAACCAAAACTGCCGGGAGATATCACTTCACACCTGTCAGAATAGCTAAACTCAAAAACACAAAAAACAAGTATTCGCAAGGATATGGAGAAAAAGGAATCCTTAATGCATTATTGGTAGGAAGGCAAACCGGTACAGCTGCTGTGGAAAACAGTATGAGGCTTCTCAAAAAATTAAAATAAAACTACTCTATGATCCAGTAATCACACTATTGGGTATTTAACCCCAAAATACAAAAATATTAACTCAAAAATATATATGCAGCCCTATGTTTATTGCAGCATTACTTATAATAGGCAAAATATGGTAGCAACCCAAGTGTCCATCATAGATGAATGGATAAGGAAGAAGTGGTATACATATATGCACAATGGAATATTATTCACCCACAAAAAAGTGAAATCTTGATACTTGCAACAACATGGATGGATCTAGAGGATACAATGTTAAGTGAAATAACCCAGTCAGAGAAAGAGAGATATGTTATTTCACTCATATGTGGAAGAAACAAAACAAATGGACAAAGTTAAAAAAGAGAGAGAGAAAGAGAGAGAGAGAGAGAAACAAACCCAAACTGGACTTTAACTATACAGACCAGAGGGGGAGTGGGTAGGGGATGAGTGAAATAGGTGAAGGGGATTGAGAGTACACTTATCTTGATGAGCACTGATTAATGTATAGAATTGTTGAATCACTATATTGTACACCTGAAACTAATATAAAAATGTACATTAGTTATACCAGAATTAAAAAAATTTTTAAATGTCATGGACCAGGAACATTATAATACTTCATAGATATTTAGATATTATACTATTAGATACTTAATATTTAGATATTATACTATTAGAAGAGGTACACTAAACAATCACAACCTATGGGATATAATCTATTTTTTAAATGTTAATTTTTTGAATGTTTATTTATTTTTGAGAGAGAGAGACAGAGCACAAGCAGGAGAGGGGCAGAGAAAGAGGGAGACACAGAATCCGAAGGAGGCTCCAGGCTCTGAGCTGTCAGCACAGAGCCGGATGTGGGGCTTGAAGTCATGAACTGCAAGATCATGACCTGAGCCAAAGTCAGATGCTTAACTGACTGAGCCACCCAGGTGCCCCTTAAATGTTAATATTTTTTTGATAGAGAGAATGCATGCAAGTAGGGGAGTATCAGAGAGAGAGGGGGACAGAGGATCCAAAGTAGGCTCTGTGCTGACAGCAGAGAGCCCAATGTGGGGCTTGAACTCTCGAACCATGAGATCATGACCTGAGCCAAAGTCGGACACTGAAGCAACTGAGCCACCCAGGCGCCCCTGGGATATAATCTAAGAGCACATTTTTACCTTTCATTTGCTCTTTAAGTTTTATCCACTGGAAGAAGTTTTTAGATGAACACACCCAGCAGGCCCGATGATTTTCTGATTGCTTTTAGGTAATAATAGGCCCCACAGTCACTTTATAATGTAAAATCTTAATCCAGCTCAAAATATTAATCAAAATTGAGAATTTTCCTGCACCTACTCTCTGCCAGGACCTGTACAATTCATTTTCCATTGCTGCTGTAATACATTACCACAAATTTAACGGCTTAACGCACACAGATTTAGTATCTTACAGTTCCAGAGGTCAGAAGTCCCAGTTGAGTTTCACTTGGGCTAACATCAAGGTAGTGGCAGGGCAGCATCCCTTTCTGGAAGCTCTAGGAAAGGAACCATTTCCTTGCCTTTTCCAGCTTCTAGAGACTATCTGTATTCATTGCCGCACTACCTCTTTCTTCCATTTTCAAAGCTCGGTCTTTCTCATACCACATCACTCTGATCCTCTCTTCCGCCCCTCTCTTCTATTTTTAAGGAAGCTTGTGATTACATTGAGCACACCTGGATAACCTGCAGACACGGCCCATTTCAAGGTCAACTGATTATTAAACTAAATTGTGTCTGAAACTTTAATTCCCCTGTGTCATGTAACATTACATATTCACAAATTCTGGGGATTAGGATTTGGATACCATTTGGGGGTGAGGGCTGTTATTCTGCTTACCACAGCCTGTAATACAGCAGCCAACCAAAGGACAGCCACTCGTGAGGATTAACATGAGGAGGGAGTCTATGAAAGAGCAGGAAAGGAACGAGCATCACCTGGCAGTTGCAGCTGGTGTAGGTTGTACTATATTCATTAAACTCGGGTTGAAAGAAGAGGATGAAAGCCTGTCAGATGTAGGCACAATGAGAGAGTAAACAATCTGTTTATTTAACTTGTTTGTCTTCAGAGCATCTCTGGCAATAGTGACCAACCACAATCCCATTTAAGGGCTGGTTTAGCTGGGGTGGCCTGGAGCACTGACGGTAAGGCTTTCACATTCCTAAAATACGTTGGAAATATGGTACCAGGCAATGGAGGTTTCCCAATACAACTCCTCATTGAACTTGAAGTGAAAACTTGTTTTCTGTTCCTACCAAATAGACAACACCCTCATGAAGAAATAAACACTTCTTGTTGTTATCTACCGATGTTGAAGATTCTGTTTTATGTGAAAGTACCACCAATCCTGACACCACCCTCCTGAGTGTTGTTTGACATCAGCAGCTGCAGGAAGATAAAAACCATGAAACTGAATTTGTAGGTTTGGCTATTGGGAATGACCAACATTGGGTTATCTGGTTTGGAAAACTGTGTAATAAATTCATATGAAAATTTCAAGGCAACTTGAAATCCCTTTCCAAACCAAGAGCCCTCTGCAAGATGATTAAATCTTTGTAGCTACTTCATCATCTCTGCCTAAATCCGCCTCCCTCGTTTCCTTAAAGATGCTGGTTTTGAAAATGCTCCCCAACCTGCATACAAATATCCATCTCCGAGTCTAGTTCCAAGGGACTCCATCTGAGAGAGCAGTACTCCGGAGCCTGAGTTCTCAGCCACTGCCTGATACCTTGGGTCACCACACTGAGCTTCAGGATAAAGTAGGATAAAGTCCCTACTCAACACCTATCTCCTATCTTGTTGAGAAGATCAAACGTGGTAGCAATTTACATTCATTTTCACTTTAGAATGTGGCTATCTCACGTCAGCCCCATGCTTTCCCACTCCACAGAAGCTCTTTCCAGTAAGCTCATTCATCAATGACTTTTCATGGCAAAACCCAAATGATATTGTTTATACTGGACTCTGCCGCATTTGATTCTATCATCACTTGTGAACTTGGCCTTTTCATTTTAATTTTTTTTTAAGTAGGCTCCACATCTAATGTGGGGCTCGAATTCATGACCCTGAAATCAAGAGTTGCATACCGTACCAACTGAGTCAGCCAGGTGCCCTGAAATTGGCCTTTCGATGATTGTTTTCTATGGGATTCCAACTCTCCCTCGTTCACCTACCACCTGCATACTCATAACTTCCTACCCCAACTACTTTCTTCCCATGCTCTGGAATTGTTCCATAAGTAGTTGGATATGCATTGCTGCTTGTTGTCTCCCAACTTCCTCAAACTCAGCATTTCCAAAATTGAAGTCACCATTTTCTCCAGTAAACCTGCTCCCCTTTCTGTATTTTGCTTTCATTGGTGACACCATCTTTACAGGCCGCCATTCAAATGCAAGGATATTTTTCTTGAAGAGTTCCTCTTCCTCACCTCTATATCAAATCAATAAGTTGGGCTAATTTGATCCACATCCCCCAAACTTCCCCAATATGTCCTTTCTCTCCATTCCTTCCATCATTGCCCTACTTGAGGCCCTCATCGTCTCTCATCGAAGCAATTGCTGTAGCTTCCTGAGGCGCCTTTTTGCTTCCAGCCTTTCTTTCTCAAAGTCATCATCCAAACCACAGCCCACATGATCTGCCTAAAAGGAAAGTCTTGCAGTGCCATTCTTCTGCTTAAAACTCTTTAGCAGCCCCCATTGTCTACAGGATAGTCAATCTTATAATAAAAAGCTCTTTAGTGATCTGACCATACAGAACAGAGGCTAAGATGTGGGTTTTAAAATCAGACAGTTAGATTAGATTCCTGACTCCACTGTTTATTAGTGGTGTGGCCTTGGGCAATACACTTCACCTCTCCAATAGAATGGAGATATAATAAAGGTATCCACCTGAGGCAGGTGCTTACCAAATTTTCACCCTTGCTATGTTTTCTAGCCTTTCTTGAGGTGAGGTTGGGGGCCATGTGACAATCGACTGGGAGTAGACTTGATGTGAGGCCTGTGACCCTCCTCCATCTTGTTCTTTTCTTGCCGTGACAACCCGGGGAAGCCTCACGTTCACAGTGGCATAGCTAGTGTGACCAATTCCTTCTTTACCTGTCAGGGCCACACAGTGGTCTGTGAGCTCCCCGAGGACACACAGCACTTCCCTGTGGTACCTCCAGCACTAGGCAGTGCTTCATCTGTATCAGGTGGTCGACAAATGTTTGCTGAATAAATTGCCAAACATTTTGGACTTTGGAAAATGGAGTATCCTTTTCTTCAAAATGTTTAGAATGGATTTATATCCTTGTGCTAATTTGTTAGGGCTGACATAACAAAATACCACAGACTGGGTGGCCTAAACAACAGAAATTAGTTTTCTGGAGGCCAGAAGTACAGGGTCAAGGTGTTGACAGGTTGTCTTCTGAGGCCTCTCTCCTTGGATTGAAGATGCCCACCTTCTTGCTGTGTCCTCATGTGGTCTCTTCACTGTATGCTCAAGTTTCTGTGTCTCCCTGTGTGTCTGAATCTATTCTTTTTAAAAGGATGCCAGTCTGACTGGATTGGGGCCCACTCTAATGGCCTTGTTTTAATCTAATGATCTTCAAATATAGTTACAATCTGAGGTAGTGGGGTTAGGATTTCCACACCTGAATTTTGGGGGGACACAGTTCAGCCCATATCAGCCCTCATTTGGAGACCACCTCTGACTCCAACAAAATTGATAGTCTTTTCCTCTTTAGGAGAAAATAACTCGTGATAAGAATGATCAGGACAGCAAGGGGTACCATTTGTTGGGGCATGGCATGGACAGAAGCACCAGCTTACTGTCCCCTCACTCTGTGCGGGGGCCTCTGCGAGGTTCTGTAAGTGCATTGTCTCCTTCAATCTCAAAACGGAAGTACAGGAAGATAAAGGAAATCACTTTAGGATATATAACTGAAAAGTGGTAGAGCTGAGATTTTAGGATTTGAACCTGTGTGTATTGCCCTCTTCCTCTACTCAGTGAATCATTGCTCATGCCCTATGAGGGACTATATACTTTTTAAAAGCTGATTATAAAATAGCAGCTATACTGCTTCCTGCACGACAGGTCCTTGTTTAGGTATTTCACGTAGCTGACATTGCATCCTCGTAACAATGCGACGAAGTCCGTATCGTGTTATCATTGCCCCACTGCCAGAAATCACCAGCAAGGAGGTGGCAGGGGAAGATGTGAGTCCAGGAAAGCCCGGCTGCCACACCAAGCTGCCTCTCACGGTGGGAGTTAAGTAATTTGGCCGAGGACATGCCAGGTAGAAGGGACAAGACTGGGATTTGAACTTGGGTCTCTCTGCAGACCCCACACTTCCTTCTTTACCCCACGCCACCATCTCTGCCTGCACCTCACCTGCTTTGTGGCTCCCTCCCTGTTCTTGGTGATGTGAACAGATCTCCTGGTTCTAATGCTGACGAGACAAGCGTTGGAGAAAATGCTCTGTTGTCATGTTACTGGAGTAAACTCTGGTTTTCCTGGGACTGATTAGCTGTATGTTTAAAATTTCCAAACACAATTGTCTTCAGACAATCAGAGTGGTTGAATCTGAAGGGGATGGGAATCTTCAGCAGGCTGGTAGTTGTGTGCAGATTGTTTGGCTCTTATATATTTATAAAAAGTTACATGTGTCACCAGGCCTCTGGGAGCACTTGTACAATTTAAAATACAAACGAGAAAAAGTATGTTGACATATTGTGACAGGTTTACAGGAAAAACCCTAGAGGTGATTATCGACCGGTGAGTCTTTATTCCACCCTGGCTGTAGCTTGCTGTCTCTCCACAGACTTGTTCCATGGTCTCTCCTCAGCCGTCAATACAGCTATTCATTACCTGGTAAAGTTTGATGTCATTTGGAAACTTCCAAGACTTCACTGTGATTTCTACCTGAAGCTCATATTTTGAATCTTCAGGATTCATAAATTAGAATGTCAAACTCAGTAGATTAAGTAAAACTTCAATCTTGAATTAAAGATGACTTCTTCCCCTCCTCCCCTATCAGTCTGTAGCCTGTGCTCCTGGGAGGGTGAGGGAGTGGCCCCCTTTTCCCCACAGAATTTCATTCCCCAGAACACGGGAGGAAGCAGGGGAAATGGAGCAGGAAGTTCTTATTTGAGTGGTACTATCTGAAGATAATTTTTGTACCCTTTGGCCCTGGAAAATGCCTATAATTCTTTCCTGTGGGCTCCTTCCTGCTTTGTTTGGTACACCCTCTGATCACAACACTTTTTTTTTTAAATATTAAAAAAAATTTTATGGTTTTTTTTTGGGGGGGGCGGGGAGAGCATACATGGAGGAGGGACTGAGAGAGGAGACACAGAATCCAAAGCAGGCTCCAGGCTCTGAGCTGTCAGCACAGAACCCAACATGGGTCTTGAACTCATGAACTGTGAGATCATGACTTGAGCCAAGGTCAGATGCTTACCCGACTCAGCCAGCCAGGCGCCCCTGATCCCTTTTGATGTGAGCCCCTTTTGATGTGAGTCATGCAATGTGCTTCTTATCTACAATTCTTATTCAATATCTTATTTTGCAAAATGGTTTTAGCATCCATTGATGATTCTTGCCTAAATTGTGATTATATTAGAGACGCAAGGTGGTGATTTTTTGAATCAATCATTCCTTTTAACATTTTTTAAAGCAGGTGTTATTCTGTAACCATCCCATTCTCTTTGTAGACTTTTTTTTATTAAATTAAATTAAATTTTAAATTTTTTTATGCAATTCAGTGAATTAATTGGGCAAATAAGAACTCTTTTAAAGTGGCTGTTATGCAGTTTCTTTAACAAATGGTGCTGGGAGAACTGGACAGCAACATGCAGAAGAATGAAACTAGACCACTTTCTTGCACCATTCACAAAAACAAACTCAAAATGGATAAAGGACCTGAATATGAGACAGGAAACCATCAAAACCCTAGAAGAGAAAGCAGGAAAAAAACCTCTCTGACCTCAGCTGCAGCAATCTCTTACTCGACACATCTCCAAAGACAAGGGAATTAAAAGCAAAAATGAACTATTGGGACCTCATCAAGATAAAAAGCTTCTGCACAGTGAAGGAAACAATCAGCAAAACTAAAAGGCAACAGACAGAATGGGAAAAGATATTTGCAAATGACATGTCGGACAAAGGGCTAGTATCCAAAATCTATAAAGAACTCACCAAACTCCACACCCAAAAAACAAATAATCCAGTGAAGAAATGGGCAGAAAACATGAATAGACACTTCTCTAAAGAACACATCCAGATGGCCAACAGGCACATGAAAAGATGCTCAACATCACTCCTCATCAGGGAAATACAAGTCAAAACCACACTGAGATATCACCTCATGCCAGTCAGAGTGGCTAAAATGAACAAATCAGGAGCCTATAGATGCTGGAGAGGATGTGGAGAAGTGGGAACCCTCTTGTACTGTTGGTGGGAATGCAAACTGGTGCAGCCACTCTGGAAAACATTGTAGAGGCTCCTCAAAAAATTAAAAATAAATCTACCCTATGACCCAGGAATAGCACTGCTAGGAATTTACCCTAAGGGATACAGGAGTGCTGATGCATAGGGGGCGCTTGTATCCCAATGTTTATAGCAGCACTCTCAACAATAGCCAAATTATGGAAAGAGCCTAAATGTCCATCAACTGATGAATGGATAAAAAAGATGTGGTTTATATATACAACGGAATACTACTTGGCAATGAGAAAGAATGAAATCTGGCCTTTTGTAGCAACGTGGATGGAACTGGAGAGTGTTATGCTAAGCGAAATAAGTCATACAGAGAAAGACAGATACCATATATATTCACTCTTATGTGGATCCTGAGAAACTTAACAGAAGACCATGGGGGAGGGGAAGGGGAAAAAAAAGTTAGAGAGGGAGGGAGCCAAACCATAAGAGACTCTTAAAAACTGAGAATAGGGGCTCCTGGGTGGCTCAGTCGGTTAAGCGTCCGACTTCGGCTCAGGTCATGATCTCACAGTTCGTGAGTTCGAGCCCCGCGTCGGGCTCTTTGCTGACAGCTCAGAGCCTGGAGCCTGCTTCACATTCTGTGTCTCCCTCTCTCCCTGGCCCTTCCCTGTTCATGCTGTGTCTCTCTCTGTCTCAAAAATAAATAAACATTAAAAAAAATTAAAAAACAAAAACAAAACTGAGAATAAACTAAGGGTTGATGGGGAGTGGGAGGGAGGGGAAAGTGGGTGATGGGCATTGAGGAGGGCACCTGTTGGGATGAGCACTGGGTGTTGTATGGAAACCAATTTGACAATAAATTTCATATTAAAAAAATTAAAAAGTTAACATTGATGCTATAAAAAAATAAAGTGGCTGTTATGCTCTTTTAACATGGCTTCATCAATAGTTAAGCGTTTTCTTGCTTTCTAGTACATGGTATTCAAGATTCACTTTCTACTTTCCCTGGACCAATCTCGCAACTAGCCATTTGTCCAAGGAGATTTGATCCCTTTTAGTGGGAATGGTATTTAGAAATCAAGATTTGGGCACTATTTGCATTCATTGCTACCAGGGGATCATTGCTCTTAGACCCTTTCAGTGGACAGAACTAGAATACACATTTTTTTAAAATGACCAATTCATACTCTGGTTTCTCTTCAGATCGTATAAATCTTTCGCCTTATTAAAATGACCAATTCAGAATCACTGAATTGCTCAAACCTGTGACAACATGGACGAATTTCAAAAACATTACAGAGTAAAATAAGCTTGAAATAAATGGCCTATGGAGCAGAACCAGAACCTGGAATTCTGACTGGCCCAGCTGAGCAACACCTAGGTCAGCTAAATCACAGCCCACCTTCAGATCTGTGAGAAACGAAAAGGTGGTTTTAGCGAGCCGCTGAGATTTTGGGATTGTTTGTTGTACAGCATTATATTAGCCAAAACCTGACAAATAGAAAGCCAAGAGAGCGTGTGGTCTTGGAAGTCAAGAAAGTGCTTCAAATGCTGCTGCTAAATCTGTAACGCTGTAGACTGGGAACTGACATTGAATTTAGCTACATAGAGTTATTGGTGAACTTAGTAAGAACAGTATCAGGGGACAGGGGATGGGTGGATGAAATGTCTGATTAGGGCAGGTTTAAGGGAGAAAAGACTATGAGGAATTGGAGACAGTTTAGGAAAATCTTTTTAGGAGTTTTGGCGAAAGGAAATAGAGCAGTATCTGGCAGGGGAAGTGGAGTCCAAAGTTTTGTTTTAATTTTAGCATGGGAGGTATAGCAGCATGCTGAATGGTCAGACCCAAAGAGAGTAAAAACTGATGGCCATGATGTCAGGGGTGATGGGGGAATTGCTGGGTGGCATCCTGGGGTGGGCAGGGGTGAATGGAATCTAGTGCCCCACAGGCTTCTTAAGAGTCTCTGTTGGGGCACCTGGATGGCTCAGTCGGTTAAGCGGCCGACTTCAGCTCAGGTCACGATCTCGCGGTCCAGCAGTTTGAGCCCCGCGCCCGGCTCTGTGCTGACAGCTCAGAGCCTGAAGCCTGTTTCAGATTCTGTGTCTCCCTCTCTCTCTGCCCCTCCCGAGCTCATGTTCACTCTCTGCCTCTCAAAAATAAATAAATATTGGGGCACCTGGGTGGCTCAGTCGGTTAAGCGGCCGACTTCGGCTCAGGTCATGATCTCGCGGTCCGTGAGTTCGAGCCCCGCATCAGGCTCTGTGCTGACCGCTCAGAGCCTGGAGCCTGTTTCAGATTCTGTGTCTCCCTCTCTCTCTGACCCTCCCCCGTTCATGCTCTCTCTCTGTCTCAAAAATAAGTAAATGTTTAAAAAAAAATTAAAAAAAAAAAAGAGTCTCTGTTGACCCCAGCATATCTGTCAGTGCCAAGTTCTCCATTAAGTATAGCTGAGTTGACTGGAGTTGAACGTATGTTCAAGAAGACTGGTACACACAGTACGTCACCAACACTGCTGAGGCTGAACCTCACCTGATAGTCTCTGCTCAAAACCTGATGTTGGCCTCATGCCTGATACATACTCTGATCAGCACCTTCCTCCCTAATTCCAAACCTCTCCATTTGGGTACCACCTATGAAAAAGTGGCAAATTTTATCTACATAGAAAAGAAAAAGAATTCTGGACCAGCCACTGCAGCTTCTAATCTATGAAACTGCAATGGGAACACATGCCCAACTGTTAATGATTCTTTAATCAGATTTATTCCCTCAAAATGGAATTCTTACTTCTCTGTAGGATATCTTTTTTTCCCCAATCAAAACTTTATTATGCATCATCCAGTTCCCTAAAGACAATCTGAAATCGCTGTGATCTGTAACTGTTTCCTACATAACTCTGCCGTAGCAATCTTGTGAAAGCCACATAGTATTTTGTTCATGCCCTCAAGCATCCACAGAGATTTCTGGGATTCTCACCAAGTGCAAAGTGCTGGCTACCAACTTCTCAAGAATGGGGTGAGGTAACTTCCTTCATATCATCCTCCTTAGAGTCAGATTCCCAGTAAGAAGGTGACATATACTGACCTATTCTGCATCCAATCATTCAATGGCATGGGGCAAAAATGACACACATATGGGTGAGTGTTCCCAGCTGAAGGAGGATTGCCAGATTCACAACAAACAAATGAAAAGCGGGACATGACATTAAATTCGAATTTCAGATAAAGGATGATGATTTTTTTTTTAGTACGTCTACATCCCAAATATTGATTGCATCCTTCTTGAGAATCAAATGAGCTTTCTCTTGGTGGCATTCCCCAGTTGGCTCACCCCTGGAGGGTTTTCCCACTTTGAAATGTCTCACTCCTTCTAGAATAGATGCTCTGCCTCAGCAGCAGCTAAGTCTTTGTATCTTTGAAATTAAAAGTTAAGAGACGGAATTAGGTCCCTAGGTTGCAAGTGTAGAGAAAGGTATATATTAAAATGGAAGTGAAACCAGGCACAAATGGATAAAATATCAGGTCCTCCTCTCTCTCTCCCCGCTGCCCTTCATATTTTCACCACAGAAATGTAAGTCTCTCAGCACCAGTTATCAGCATGTGTCCCCAGATGTGTCACCTTGATTTTGGAGATGACAGTGTCACTGGTTGCGCCCTTACTGATGTGAAAGCAAGGCCTCCACCACTCTTGACTCTCAAGGAGGCACTGTCAACACCAGACAGGTTCTGCCCAGTGCAGTTGTCTAGGTGGGAGACTGATTCCTGGTGCTTCCTACCCCACCATCTTCCCAGTCCTTGGCCACATCTGTTTTGCTTAATTTTCGAGTTCAGCTGAGCTGGAGAGAGCTAGAGGAGCTGACTAAGGCAAGTCCAAATAAAAAACAATGGAGACTTTGAACATTTACTTTGATAGTAAAAGCATGGAGGCTAAAGCAGAGAGAGTGCTGACTCCAGCTTGTTCTGTTTTTCCTGTGGAAAGGCATGCGGGTCTAGGATCAGGTGGATCACTGCAGACCCACTGCTGAGGAAGTCCTGAACCAATCTCCCTCCCATTAACAGGGTTGGGGGAGGGCTGAAAGCGGAACACTGAATCAGGGTGGAGAAAAATGAACAGAAGATGGTCAATCTTTTCTTTTATTGGATAGATCCAAAATAACTTCCAGTCCTTCTTGGTTGGTAGATTCATCAAGTGTAGTTTTCCTCTTGAAAAAAAAAAGGGGGCAGGGGGAGAGTAGAGAAAGCAAGTGTATTCACCAGTAAAGGAAAAAAGGAAAGGAAAAAAAAAAGATAGGTATAAGAAATAGGAAAAAAGTACTTAAGGGGAAAAGAGTGTTTAAAGGAAAATAGTATTTAAAGTAATTCTTGGGGCGCCTGGGTGGCTCAGTCCGTTAAACGTCTGACTCTTGATTTTGGCTCAGGTCATGATCTCACGGTTTGTGAGATGGAGATCCATGTCAGGCTCTGTGCCGGCAGCATGGGGCCTGCTTGGGATCCTCTCTCCCTCTCTCTCTGCCCCTCCCCTGTTCATGCTGTTTCTCAAAAGTAAATAAATAAACTTAAAAATTTTAAAGTAATTCTTGAGTTGTTGCATTCAATTAAAAGTGTGAGAAAAACAAGCCAACTAAATTCTAGTAGGACTTTAGCTCACATAAATTACTTTGTAATTGCTGTGCGATACTTCTGATCTGTAAGTCCTATTTGTGATCAGTAAGATCATCGTGCCTCATTAACATACTTTTTTTCCTTAGAAGAACAAGGGGTGCATGACACTTAGCATCCAGATAACATAAGGCAGAGTACAAACTGCTATTTTCACTTTTAAAACTCTATGTTTTGGGTCTTCAAGTAATTCAATGAGGATATAGCTCTTCCTAAATTTTTTTTTTAACATTTATTCATTTTTGAGAGACAGAGACAGAGCATGAGTGGGGGAGGGGCAGAGAGAAGGAGACAGAATCTGAAGCAGGCTCCAGGCTCTGAGCTGTCAGCACAAAGCCTGACACGGGGCTCAAACTCGCGGACCGCGATGTCATGACCTGAGCTGAAGTGGGACGCTTAACCGACTGAGCCACCCCAGCACCCCAGAGGATATAGGTTTTTAATCATTTAAGACAGAAGAAATACAGAAAGAGAAAACACAAAGGGAAGCCCCAGTCCACATGGAAGTGAATTATTTCTTCTACCCTGATGTGCTGGACTCCACCCATGTTTATCCAGGCCTGTGCTTGATCTGGATTTAGTTCCATGGCTGCTTTGAAGCTTTAATTAAATAAGAAATATTTTCAGGTTAGGATATGAGAACCCATCTTTAACACTACAGGTTTGTGAAACCCCACTCTTCACATACAGACATTTATATGGTTACTACAATAATTATCACTATTATTTTCTATTATTTCCTAAATAATAGAAAACCAGTCTCTATTGTTTTGCAAAATGCCATGCACAGTGCAAGTTGCTGATTCTAAGGTGAAAAAACCCTCGAATGTGTAATTTCCCTGCAGAGATAATCCTGTGCACTTGAAGAGACTAAGGATGCCTGCAGGGAATCCAGGTGATTTCTATTATAGTGCATCATTTCCTGCTGGCCCTGACTTGCAAGAAAGCTGTGCTTTTCAGCTGTTCTAAAAATGGCAGGTAATGGAGTTGGTAAGAAAAAGTTTTTTCTCCTGATTTTTTTTTGTTAATGTGGTAAAATACACATAACATAAAATTTATTATCATAACCATTTTCTGGTGTACCGTTCACAGGTATCAGGTACATTTGTATGGTTATGCAACCATCATCTCCACCCATCTCCAGAATTCTTTTCATCTTGCAAAACTACAACTCTGTACCTATTCACCAATAACTCTCCATGTCCCCCTATCTTCAGCCTCTTGAAGCCACCATTTTACTTTCTGAATCCGTGCACTTGACTACTATAATATTAACCTTAAAAATAAATCTGCCAGTTATTTTACCAGCAAAAATGGGTTTGTTTGGGCATAGCAGAGAAGAGCAAGATCATAGGCAAGTTTGGAGGACAAAGGAGAGATAAGCTCTTTTAGAGAGGAGGGGAGGAAATTGGGAAGGCTGTTATAAACATTGGAGTAAACTAGGAGTTCAAAGTATAGTGGCTTTTCATCAGTTGAGCTGTGACAGTATTTTATTGCCTGGGCTGTTGCCTGGCAACAGGAGGATTTTTTTTTTTTCTTCCTCTTACAGGGGTAGTAAGGTAGTAGCTAAAGTAGTATCCATTTGCAAGGCGGATCTTTTTCTGTTGGGTCTGCAATTAACAAGGAGCTGTAGGGCATGAGAGCTCCCCCTGCTGGCCTCCTCACTCCATTTTAAATGAGATTCTCTTTCATTAATTTTTACAATAGTTCTCTCATAGGAGTGGAACGATATAGTATTTGTCTTTTTGTGACTGGTTTATTTCACTTAACATAATGTCCTCAAGGTTCATCCATGTTGTATCATGTGTCGGAATGTCCTTCCCTTTTAAGGTGGAATAATATTCCACTGTATGAATATGCACATTTTGTTTACCCATTAATCCACTGGTGGACATTTGGGTTGCTTCTATCTTTTACCTAATATGAATAATCCTGCTCTGAACATGGGCATACAAATATCTCTTTGAGACTCTGCCTTCAATTCTTTTGAGTATACACCTAGAAGTGGAGTTGCTTGATCACGTGGTCGTTTTATTTTCAATTTTTTGAGGAACTGCCATACTGTTTTCCATAGCAGCTGTACCATTTTACATCCCATGCAACATTCGCACAAAATTTCCAATTTTTCCACATCCTCATTAACACTTGTCATTTCCTGTTTGTTTTTTTCACAGCAGCCTTACTAATGGGTGTGGAGTGGTATCTCATTGTGGTTTTGATTTGCATTTCCCTGATGATTAGTGATATTGAGCATCTTTTCATGTGCTTAGTGGCCATTTGTGTATCTTCCATGGAGAAATGTCTATCCAAGTCTTTTGCCCAATTTGACTCAGGTTGTTACATTCTCTTGTTGAGTTTTAGGAGCTCCCTATATATTCTGGATATTAATCACTTACCAGCTATATGATTTGCAAATATTTTCTCCCATTCTGTTGATAGCGACTTTTGACGCAAAAAATTTTTTGATTTTCATGAAGTCCAATATGCCTTTTTTCAGTTTTATTCCCTATGCTTTAGATGTCATATCCAAGAAATCATTGCCAAATCCAATGCTGTGAAAACTTTTCCCTAAAGAAACTTTTCATTGTAATAGAATCTTAGAATAATTGCCTAACCAGCTCAACAACCACTTCAGTAATATCTCTTACTACCTCATTAATTCAGTCACCTGGCCTATACAAGATGACAAGGTGCCTAACACTTTGTAAGGAAGACAACATCGTTAGTGAAAGAAAGCCTAGGGAGATGAGAAAGTTTCTTTATTTTAAGCTCAATTTTGTGTCTCTGGTATCTACTGTTCAGTTTCAATTTGATACTCAGTTTATCTAGAGCAACACAAAATGAATTTTCCAGCCACAGTCAATGTCTTCAAGCATCTGAAGAGCATCATCCTACCCCCAAGTCCTAATTTGTATTATGTTGTTTATAGATGAATAGGTAAGAATATCTAGTAAATTCATTTGCAATAATAAAAGCAGATTTCTTGGGCAGGTCATGTTTAAACTAATTCATGATATAATTTATGTTCTAAAAAACAGAGAAGCTTCAAATGTATCAGGGAAAAAACCTCTTTGAACTTGTCATGTTGAGAAAGTAATTAAAGCTGAATTTTACCACAGGCAGCCAGTCTATTAGTTAATGAGAATGAAATAATGTTCTTGCATTACATCTAACAGTTTTATTTTCATTATTTATAAATATTCATTATGTGCCCACAATATTTGGAGCTCTGCACAGATCATAAAAAAATAGAATTCCAGCCCAATACATTTTACATGAAATAAGGTACAGTAAGTGTTGTGCAGTAAGTGTTGTTATAATACCTGCCATGCAAGGGCATCCTACTAATTATCATATTGCTTCTATAAGGTATATTAAATAAGAAAAGAGAAAAAGTGCTGAAGATGTGTATCGCCTGTGGAAAACAAGGGCCATGTTCCGTGACTAGTTTTAAACGCAGGTTTGGGGGCGCCTGGGTGGCTTGGTCGGTTAAGCGTCCCACTTCGGCTCAGGTCATGATCTCGCTCAGGTCATGATCTCGCGGTCCGTGGGTCCGAGCCCCGCGTCGGGCTCTGTGCTGACAGCTCAGAGCCTGGAGCCTGTTTCGGATTCTGTGTCTCCCTCTCTCTCTGGCCCTCCCCCATTCATGCTCTGTCTCTCTCTGTCTCAAAAATAAATAAACGTTAAAAAAAAAATGCAGGTTCGGCTGCATTGTTGAGGTGTGTGGCAAGATGGTGGATTTAAAAACTTGGATAATTGATGCTAAAAGCAAACCACTACTTCTTTTTTTTTTTAATTTTTTTTTTAACGTTTATTTATTTTTGAGACAGAGAGAGACAGAGCATGAACGGGGGAGGGTCAGAGAGAGAGAGCGAGACACAGAATCTGAAACAGGCTCCAGGCTCTGAGCTGTCAGCACAGAGCCCGATTCGGGGCTTGAACTCACTAGCCGTGAGATCATGACCTGAGCCGAAGTGGGACGCTTAACCGACTGAACCACCCAGGCGCCCCAAACCACGACTTCTTGAAGCAAGCATCAAGACCACTTCCCTACCCAGCAGACTTTTCCTTAGAGATATGATTATAACAACTGGGTACATTTTACCAGGCTGTACTCGAAGACTTAGAGAAGTCACAGTCCCAAGGTACAATGTGACTTCATCAAAGTGAGCTCCCTGGGGGAGCCTGGCTGGCTCAGTCAGTACAGCACGGGACTCTTTTTTAAAACTTTATTTATTTAAAAAAATTTCTTTTTAATGTTTTTATTTTTTTTTTAGACAGAGAGAGACAGAGAATGAGCAGGGGAGGGGCAGAGAGAGAGGGAGACAGAATCCAAAGCAGGCTCCAGGCTCCCAGCTGTCAGGACAGAGTACGACATGTGGCTTGAACTCATGGAGTGTGAGATCGTGACCTGAGCCGAAGTGGGACGCTTAACCGACTGAGCCACCCAGGCGCCCCCAGCATGGAACTCTTAATCTCAGGGTCAAGAGTTGAAGCCCCACATTGGATGCAGAGTCTACTTAAAATAAAAAGAATAAAAAAAGAAAAATAAATTAAAAAAAGAATATTATTACTTTTTTTAATGTTCATTTTTGAGAGAGAGAGAGCGAGAGCACAAGCACAAGTAGGGGAGGGGCAGAGAGAGGGAGACAGAGGATCTGAAGCAGGCTCTGCACTGTCAGCACAGAGCCTGATGTGGGGCTCTAACTCACAAACTGTGGGATCATGACCTGAGCTGAAATCAAGAGTCAGCTGCTTAACTGACTGAACCACACAGATGCCCCAAGAATATTATTTAAAACAACAACAACAACAACAACAACAACAACGATGTGAGCTTCCTGCCAAACTCTGTGAGGTCTATTTCTGGGGCATAATTTGGGTTACTGTCATTTTCTTGTTAGACCCGATCAGCATGATCTGATCTCAACAGAACAGTTTTTATCTCACTTACTAGGCTTGACTAAGAAAACCCTATAGTTGTTGTGTAAGTCAGAGCATTCTAGATAGTTCCTTACTCTCAGCTGATAGATTTCCTCAGCTTCCTCAAATTGCTTTTCAAAAGAGAATAACAACAACAACAAAAATGCATGAGGGTTAAAAAAAAGTCAAGATTAAAATCAACTCTAATGGGAGGAGGGCAAATGGGAGAACTAACATTTACTGAGCACCTACTGTATACCAGGTACTATGCTAAACACTTTACATGCTTTGATTGTATTTATGTGAGCATTAACCGTGGAAAACACCAACAGTTCCTACCCATATTTACTAACTTTAAATTCAGTTATTAAAATCATTGGACTTCTATCTTCCAACAAATATCTTAAGAATGGGTAACCTACTGAACATGGAAAATGCATATCAGTTATCCTTTTTGTTCACATGCGTATCTCTGTAATTGCACAACCAGAAGAAAAAGAGCTGACGTTGAACTCATTTCTCAATGGCCTTGGTACAACCTCATCTCCCTAGAGATCATGACCTTCCTTCTAAGGCAACCTTAAGGTTTCAGGGAGGAAAAAGGAAAGAGATTGTGATGTTTGGGTCAAACCTAAGGCATCCAGGAATGCAGCTGCTGCTGTCTGCACTTTAGTGAGAGTATTGACTCTCCCTCTCCACTGGAGGCCATATTTCCTTGTAAACTCTATAGAAAGAAAGTCATTTACATAGCTTTGTATCATGAAGATTTACTTGGCTTTGCAAATACACATGTGAAGTCCTAGAGAGGACCTAAGTTCAAGTGCCCTAAAGCAGTGCTCTGAGTCACGTGCTCACAGAAGGTAGGACTAACAAGCCAGAGTATGCTGCAAGGGGACATCTAGATCTCTGGAAGCACTTGGACCTAAATAGGTACACCTTTAAGATAGGAAAAACTCAATATATTTGATTGAAAAGGCTACCGTTTAAGATGTGCGAGGCTTTTAGTCCAGTGACTCCCCGGATGGAAATGGATGACTACTTTTGGTGCAGTGGCAGCTTCACTGGGGTTTACAAGGGTCAGCAGTGCTGAAAGCTACTTTTTCATAGTTGCAAATTTTCATAATTTCTTTTAATCTATGCTGCACCATTCATCTGGGGAGGTCTTACATATGTATGGAGGCTCATACAGATTCTTTCCTGGGGACATCTCCATAGCAGAAGGCTGGTGGCACACTGAAATAACTGCTACTCCCAATAATCAGCCTGTGCTTTTGTCCTCTGGGCAATGCACCCCCCTCGCTGACGCACCTGTAAATCCTCCCCGGGCTCCAGGGCCCAGATCAACGCCACTTCGTCTCTGCACTACACCTCCTTGTCCCGCTGCTGGACTTCCGCACGTCCATGGGCTCCAGGCTTGACCACTTTCCAGCCTGTGTAACAGGTACTGCTGTTCTGTGTCTCCAGTGAGGCCAGAATCGTGCCCACGCTGCCTGGGCCAGAGAGCGCACGCGGCCAACTAGAGCTTGTTGGTTTGGCCCATTAAACAAAGTAACATTTTGTAATTAGTTGCAACCATTGATCAATTTTACATAAAATTCCAGCCTTTTGATTTACCTTGAAAGACTGGAAGATCTGACAGCTCAAGACTCACACCCCTTTAATGGACACAATTAGCAGAAAATGACTCTCCATTAAACAAAGCATAAGCTCTTCATTTGTCTTAAATTACCTGCTTGTAGCCATTAGGATGTGTAACTCTTTGCTTAGGCGTTCTTTGCAGGAGGGGCCCCAAACTCACTGTGTGGACCACACAAAGGACAAAGCAAGCTTATCTTCTTGTCTACCAAATCACCATGTTTATTTCCAAGACCTACTCTGTTCCGAAGGGTAACCCGAATAAGCATTTGAAAACACTAAATCTCTTTCACTCCTCATTCAGTTCTTTTGTGCAGACCCTCAGATATCAGAGAACACGTCCCCTGCTGCTAATTCATTTCTGGTCACAGTCCTGGTGGGATCAACAGCAGCCTATTAACTTTCATAGTCGTTTTTAACCACATCCTCAGGGTTTCTCTGTTCATTAATTTACTTTGGAGGGGAAGTTGTGAGACCATTAAAGTGAGGCATGCTTAATAGCCCTGATTTAACCAGGTGCCTTGCAATCCTATCCACATGGCTCTGCGCTTGGGGTCTCCCATTAACCCACGGCAGGACAGTGTCAGGCAGTGTGGCCAATAAGCCACAGCCCCATGCTGTGTCCTGGGGCCCCCCGAGACCACCACTGACACCACTTACACTTACACCATGCTCCTACAACCCGAGTCAGGTGTCCTGGAGAAGTTTATTGTAATTTTTTTCAAAAGAAAATTATGCCCTGTGGGGCTGCCGCTTCTCACAGTGAGCCACATCCCACCCATTTCCACTGGTTAAATATAATATGACAACACTCATTTTATAAGCTTTTAGATTTCAGAGGACACATTTTCCACAACTTAGATCGTGTCATCAGATTTTTCTCACTTCTGTGAGATAGCTGGTAATATTGGATTAATTAAAACTACTGAGGCTCAACTGTGATCAAATAATTTCATGACTTCATAGCTCAGCTCTGAAGGTGAGACAAAGCAAGTGATCCAACAGAAAGCCAACAGCAATATATTTTTTAAAAAGATGCTCTGAGTATGGACATTTTCATAACTTTATGCCAACTTGTTACTACTGAGTATTCAACCAGAAAAATGAAAAGGGAATGCAAAGTGATAATTATATTAACATTTTCTCAGAAATAACACCTTTGGCTTGTGAATAAAAATGTGTTAGAAATCGCACACAGCTCTGTCATGATCCAAATGTCATCCTGTCATACTATCCCTATTATCAGTACCTCTACCACACAGATTAAGTGTGTTTAAAACAAAAAACAGAAAACAGAAAACTGTGGATATCTTAGACCTCAAAAGCATAATTTTCACCAAACTCTGTTTCCTGAAAAGATATATTAAAATCCATTTCCTCACACTGTGACTTCCAGAAGCAAAATATAACACTAAAGAACCATTTCCAAGTACAATTACTGGCCTTTAATGTTACCTCCCCCCCACGTTCTTGCTAATTAAAACGGACAAAGACATCGTATTTTTTCACCTAAAGTGTTTTTGCTCATGCTTCTGGATTTCTGAGCTGGATTTCAATTCTGAAGTCCTAAAAGGTAACGAGGAATCCTAACTGATCACTTGTGATATGAACAAATCATCTCTTTAGTCTCAAAACTCTGGTTTGATGGAAAGAATTCTCAGGAGCTGGCTTTCTGTCCTTGCTCTCATGATTCTAAATTTCAAGGAGTGATTAAAGCTCTGCTTATAACATCTGAAGTGTAGCCACTGTAGGAGGGAAATATCTGATGTGTACCTTATTTGTAAATGTTTATTTTTTGCACTCTCTGGGAAGGCAGTGCAGTATTTTCAAGAAGTTTAAGTAGCCCAGTTTTTAAATATTTTGAGTAGTCTAATAATTCCTAGGTTGTCAATTTCAAGCAGGTCCTCTTGCATTTAACTAATCCCATTAAGGGGTTCTGAACCATGCCTGGCCATTCCGGCTCTCTACTGACCTTGTGAATTCAGGAAGGAAAGAAGAGGAAGTACATGCAATACATCTTTAATTAAAAATGCATGGGACCTGGGGGAGCAGTCCTCCAGCCTCACTGTCTGCACCTCACCTCTACACCCCAGCGTCTCCAACTAGTCACGGCCTCCCACAATCAGCCCTGCAAGCCGAGGGGCAGCATGCTGTGGGGGCTCCTCTCTGGATCAGAAACCTTTGCAGGTGCGGTGAAAACAAAAGTGAGCCATAGGGAGGAAACAGAACAGAGGAAACACTCCCTTCTTGGGGATGATAATCACCCTGCCTGGCATGCTTTCTATCCTGAGGAAGAAAAAGTGATACAAAAAAGTTCTGAAGGAGGTAAAGGATTTGTGAGAGGTTTTTTTTTTTTTTTTTTTTTTGTTTTTTTGGGTTTTTTTTTCCTCTTGGCACAACTGATGCAGTTAGAAAACTCTCCTTGTGACTCAGGTAACAAGAGCTTGGAGGGGAAAGGGGCATTTACTTAATGGAGGGTGTATAATAATGCATACCCACTCTGCAGATGGACAGTGTGTGGCGTTCCAAGGAGGGAAGAAGCTGATGAAGGGAGGCCGGTTTGTACCACCGCTGGAAACCCGTCCAGTGTGCAATAGCACTGTTCTGTGTCCAAACCACCTTCTGGAAACCCTTTCTTTCTAGACCCTGATGTTAGCGCATAGAATCCCAAATCATCTCCCTAAGAGCCAGGTGACTTTCTAAGTTACTGCATCTCTAGGAAGCCGAGGACCAACGGGAATTTGGGTTATGCTAATCATTTTTCTAAGAACCATACAGTTCAAATTCACCAAACATTAAAGTTAAATTAATATTAAATTGAAATTAATTTAAAACATAAAGCAGAGGTACCTCTTCTTTTATGCTCTTCACAAAAACGGTCCCCCACTCCTCTGTCATCAATTTTATGAGAAACACTTTTCAGTATTTGCTCACTTGTTTATCTTGCACATATAGTAGGAATGAATAATTTAATCTGGCATTCTCCCTACCCACCCACCCAGCAAATTTTTTTTCCTCTAATCTGAGATTTTCTCAGCACCCAGCAGAGTGTGATCAACACAAAACAGTGACAATTTGAGCAAGAGAGAAATATCGCTTTAAAGAGGAAATGTCAAGAATTGTAAAAGTTAATGAACGAAAAGTGTGACATGAGCCGTGAGCCGCACAGATGTTTAGCACTGTCAGGAGCCCATGAAATTGGGGGGTGTGGAGGTGACAAAGACATGAAAGAAAACCATGCGGTAGGTTATTGCTGCTTCCTGTTTCTCCAGACCCACGCTCACCTCAGACAGGTTAGCTTTCATTTCCCACACTCCCAGGAACTCTGACCCTCTTTCTGATCCTGGAATCTTTAAGGCAAAGTGCAGTTTATTTTGACTTGCCCACTCCTAGAGGGCATTAGTGTCTGAGAATATTTAAAGGATCGTACGTAAACAAGAAGAATTGACCCTGGATCCTTCAGGTCTATACTGCAAACTCGGATTTTATTGGTTTACTTTTCTTTTTGCTCTTGTGCTGGGTGAAGTCATACACCAAAATGCATGAAAGGAAAATATCTGATTGGATGTACTGTTAAGTTAACTAGCCTAGTTTTTTTGTTTTTTTTTTTTCCTTTTAAATAGCTCACAAACCCGAAGCTAGTAATAATTTATAGGTGGCCAGAGTCCTAAAGAAATGTTGATTTTTTTTTTTTCTCTTTTACCTCTGGTGACTATTATTACCAGGGGCAGAACTAGCAACTTAACAATGTTTCTGTGCTTGTAAATGTTTACGAGTCTGTCTGTGGAGTTGGATAACAGCCAGTTCTCCGTGCTGAAGGTGGATCAGAGGGGATCTAGTAAGTAGTAAGCCAGAGACCACCCTCTTTCCAAACCTAAAAGTTTATCTTCCTTTCACAGCTTTTTTTTTTTTTTCTCCTGCTTTGAACACAGTGTTGCTGTCACCTTCTGTTCGACAAAGTTTTAGTCTTAAACTTCTATGGCCACACACTTTTGTTGTTCCCTTTGGTGATGTCCCTTTCCCCTCATTACCTGTTATATGTACAACCTAGGACAAGCCATTTTATTCTGAGCATCTCATCTGTAAAATGAGAAGTTAAAGAAAATTCCTTTAAGGTTCATCTTCTAAAATGCTCCATTTTTTATTCACTCCCCTAGAGAAGTTGCCAGTTAGATTACGTTCATTATCGTTATTTGAAAAAGCCCTAAATCTGTATTTCCAGCCCCAATTTCTCTCACTCTCAATGGTCCATATACCATTACAATGTAGACCTCTCATTAACATTCAAGACTTAAATGTTGAACATTGTTAGTGGACGTGGACATTGGTACCCTCTTTTGGAAGCAAAATAATAACATGTCTTAAGGATAACCTGTCTTAATACGTTGACCTAGGAGTTATACTTCTAGGAATCCATCATAAGAAATAATTTAAGACATATTTTTGAAGAGCCATCAGCATATGTTCATTGCTCCCCTTTTCCCAAGTTGAAAGGAACCTAAATGACCGATAGCAAAGGAATTGAGTAACTTGGGATAAGCAAATTTAATAAATACTAAAAAATGATTAAAACAGTTTAGTTTCATCTAGCCTTATGGAAAATATGTGCAATATTATATATAATAAAATGTAATAAAATGGCATGTGAACTGAACTGTCTACAAAGTTCCTGCAGAAAATATGCCAAACTGATAATAATTATGTGTTCAGGTGGCAGATCAGCTGTGAGTTTTGTTTTCTTTCTTCTTAAAGCCTGCAATTATATTTTTTCTACCACTTGTGTAGTTGAATAAACCAATCAATGTTGAAAGCTAATCTCATTATTTTGTTTGTAAAATTTTGCTTCTACCTGGCTTTCCCACAGCTATGAGTGGCCACATGTCTTCTCAGTCCTTTGCACGCTCTATCCTAGAGATCTTAATTTTCAATTTCTCTTTTCCTTCTACCTCTCCTACTCAAACTACACCCAAGTGAAGCAGAATCTTCTATAGCAGATTTTACCCATTATTACCATATTCAAATTCAAGCACTCAACCTCTATATCCAAATGTATTTAACAGCCCCTGATACCCTACATAATTCCTCTCCTCAAAACCTACCTTTCTTTGCCCCCTATTATCTACCAATATCAAATTTGGACTCCACTGTTGATTTACTACCCATTTTCTTTTTTAATTTTAAAAATTTTATTGTTTATTATTTTTATTAAAAAGATTTTTGATGTTTATTCATTTTTGAGAGATAGAGAGAGACAGACCATGAGTGGGTGAGGGGCAGAGAGAGAGGGAGACACAGAATCCGAAGCAGGCTCCAGGCTCTGAGCCGTCAGCACAGAGCCCGACGCGGGGCTCGAACTCATGAACCGTGAGATCATGACCTGAGCTGAAGTTGGATGCTTAACCTACTGAGCCACCCAAGCGCCCCTACTACCCATTTTCCAAATAATTTCTGTCCAACTTCTTACCTTGTTTTATAAATATCCCCACCACAAATCCTCTACTTTGGCCAGAATATTCTGCTGAGTTCTACTTCCATGTTTTATACCCATTGATCTTCTTGGTTCTGCCCTCAAAATCCCCTTTCAGTCTGCATTATCTATCCTATCATCTTTGGGATGTTTTACCTCATGTATCCTCAATCCTTATGAACATGGACTTTCTAATCATGTTAGTGAGATTTAAGTGTGATAAAATATTTGAAAAGTGGTACCCAAATATTAGGTAATATGTCGTTACAGTGTAGCATAATCCTTAAAGAATTATGGTTAATGGCTAATATATTTTCTAATCTTAAAACATTTGGAAAAAATTGGATCTAGAAATAACAGACTAGCGAACATAATATCAGCCACAGACAAAATACTGGGTGGGGTTCTGACACCCGTAATTTTGTGGTCCCCGAGGACAAGAAATAACAGTCAGTAGAAGCAATGAGACCAGGGCATTCCAGACTCATTCTGATAGAGTTCATTAGCCTCAATCAGGGGAAAGCTTTCGACACAGTATTTGACAAAGTATCGTTAACAACCTTGTAGACGAGACTAAGAAATATGAGCTGGATGATAATTACTTGGGAAAATTCATAGCTGGTTGAAAAATTATACCACGAATCTTGATTAAGACCGAGATGAACTCGGTAAGAGGGGTTGCTGATCTGTGTGGTATGGATCTCTTCAGCACTTTTATCAATAACTTAAATAATCAAAAAACATTCACATCAAAATTTCCCAATTAAAATAGCTAGAAAGGATTTTTATACAATGAATATCATAAAAAAAGAAAAAAGTTCCCCCAAAATTTAAAATTTCAGATTAATGTCAAAAAGATGAAATAAAATACAGATAAATACGAATCTTTCAACATAGGTTTAAGAAATTGGCTATACAACTGCCAGAGGGGTGATACTCAGTTTAACAAATGTTTGTGAAAAAAAAAATCACCAGAGGTTTCCATTGACTATGTCTCCAGTGTGAACCACCAGGCCACATAGAGGCAAAACCCCAAAAAAGCCAGGGTTCAGGGCCAGGGAAGTAAATATTTTCGCTTTGCTCTGACTTTACTGAACCAGAGCTTGAGAAAATACTTTATTTTTTTATTTTTTATTTCTTAATTGTTTTTTTAAAAATGTTTATTTTTGAGAGAGAGAAGGAGAGAGAAAGAGCATGAGCAAGGGAAGGGCAGAGAGAGAGGGAGACACAGAATCCAAAACAGGCTCTAGGCTCTGAGCTGTCGGCACAGAGGCCGACACAGGGCTCGAACCCACAAACTGTGAGATCAAGACCTGAGCCGAAGTTGGACACTTAACCAACTGAGTCACCTAAGCGCCCTGAAAATAGTGTAATTCAAGGTGCCTTGTTTTAATGGAGAAAATGGGCAAACCAGGAGCAACACAAACATTGTGAGCAGGAAGAGAAATGTAGGGAAACCAGGACAAATGAGGAAGAGGTAAAAGAAATGGGGTGTTATCTTAAAAAAGAGATCACGCAAGAGATGCTATGACAACTCTGGTCATATACATAATGGGCTCTCAGGTGAAAGAGGAATTGAAGACCCACAGATGATCCAGGTTTGAAAAGAAGACTGCCATGTACTGAGGGTGCCTGAAAAGCTGGGGTGTTGAACCAAGTGGTATCACCATGAAATGAGTTTCTTTTCCACCAGAGAATGACTCGGATCAGCTTTTCCTCGACAGCGTCTCTGTGCCTGGCATGTGTATCTACAGCATTCTACAGAAGTCAATACATAAAAATAAAATAATGAAAGTTGGGGAGGGGAGGGCTGCTCTGTGCCTTTGATGCTAAAATAAATCACCTGTGGAGGTAAAGTGAGAACTTTCCAATCTTTCAACTATATTCACAGATCTCATAGCATTCTAGAGTCACATTCGAGGTATAAAAGGCTGGCAAAGGATGTGTGACCTTTGCATTTAGGAACAGACAATCCTATTAATATGCTGTTTTTCTTTAAAATTGTTCACAGTATCAACTGTGTGAAATGCAAACCGTATCAATTTACCCTTGTGGTTTATTTAGATGGAACCTATCTTACTATTTTTTTATTTTTATTTTTTAAAAATTTCATCTAATGTTTATTTATTGTTGAGAGAGAGAGGGAGAGAGAGAGAGAGAGAGAAAGCATGAGTTGTGTGAGGGGCAGAGAGACAGGGAAATGCAATCCGAAGCAGGCTCCAGGCTCTGAGCTGTCAGCACAGAGCCAGATGTGGGGCTTGAACTCATGAACCATGAGATCATGCTCTGAGCCGAAGTCGGATGCTTAATCAACTGAGTCACCCAGGTGAGATCCTTAATAATATTAAAGGGTGCCCCTTAATAATATTTTTTTTCTGATTTTCACCCCACCCCCTACTGTGGGACTTGTAGCTACTCTCTTTTTATCTCATTTTTATTTTTATTTTTAATGTTTATTTATTTTTGAGAGACAGAGACAGAGTGTGAGCAGGGGAGGGGCAGAGAGAGAGAGGGAGACACAGAATCCAAAGCTGGCTCCAGGCTCTGAGCTGTCAGCACAGAGCCCGACACAGGGCTCGAACTCATGAACCATGAAATCACAACCTGAGCCGAAGTCAGACTTTTAACCAACTGAGCCACCCAGCTGCCTCCAAACCTATCTTATTATTGATTCAAAAAATACAGCACTTGTTGTTTCTTGAACATAAATAAGGCAAAAAAATAATTTTTGGCCCATTTTTGACTTCCATTACCAATATAAAATTGTAAAGAGGAAGAATGAATGTAGAAGTAAAGAAGAAATGAATTAAAGTCAATTTCAAGGTCACTAAATATCTCGAACACTTTCAAATAGTAACTTTTCATGAACTTGGAGGTCATTAATTTTGAATCACTGGTATTTCAAGGCTAAAATTTAGCCTTGTCCTCTATAAAACAAGTACAATTGAAACCAGCTGGCTTTATTAAGAAGATAAATCACTTTTTCAAAAAATAATATTAAGATTGCTATTTGTAAAGAAATTATAATACTAATTACAACAGATATTTAATTTATTAAAACATTGATTGGTGGTTAGTTGATGTTGGAGATAGTCAAAAATATTAAACTAAGAAAGACACTAAAGATCATTTAGGATGATGTTTATTTCAGGAGAGGACAAGTCCTCACCCAAGCCTGTGCTGCTGGTTCCTGGAAGGTGAGTTCTAGAACCTGGGTATCTCAGTTCACAGCCAAGTGCTCTTTATATCACACCACAGAGAGCTGAAATACAAAATGAATTAAGCACTTGGAGCACTTGGTGTGTGCATTGTGCTGTGCTAAGCCCTAGCAGGAAGATTGGGTATCCAAAGAGGACTTAGCCCTTTTCTTAAAGAAACTGATTGTTTTATCTAGAAGACAAGCCTGTGAATCTCACAACCAAAACAGGGCTGAGTTCAATAAAAGCAGTTCTATGAAGGACAAAAGCAGAGAGCTCCTATGTGCAGTTTGCTAGCCATCTGTCTTGAAAAAAGAGTAAGATTTAGAACACGTGCAGGAATGGTGGATGGCATGCATGGTCATCATATTTATGTTTTAAGACTGGACTTGTGTGAGAATTGGGCAGCAGAGAGTTCCGGGGGTCAATTCTCTGGTGAGGATGTGTGGGGATCTGTGCTTGGTTGCACGTTAGTAGGAGTTTGACGACCAGTCAGACGAGGCAAGGGGAGGGTCCTCTTGTGACAACAAAGGAACCAAGGCTGGGCAAGCTAAGGAATATGCGTGAGTAGATGCTCCTATTTCCTTCAGAAAACCCGTTTCTGCTTCAACACACAAACAGGTTGGTGAGGACTGACAGTATATACTATAAAACATGGCTAATACTACTTTAAAGTATTTACTTAAACATGAATTAAATGCACTCATCACAGCCATGGAAAAATTCCTTTAAAAAAATCTTTTTTCTAGGGGCGCCAGGGTGGCTCAGTCTGTTAAGTGGCTGACTCTCGATTTTGGCTCGGGTCATGGTCTTATATTTGTGAGATGGAGCCCCGTGGCAGGCTCTGTGCTCACACCATGGAGCCTGCTTGGGATTCTCTCCCTCTTCTCTCTCTGCTCTTCCCCCCACCTCCTGCGTGCATGCATGCTCACACACTGTTTTTCTCTCAAAATAAATTAAAAAAAAATCACTCCATATGACCCAGCAACCCTGCTTCTGGGTATATATCCCAAGGTAATGAAATCAGGAAATTGAGGAGATACCTGTACTCCTATGATCATTACAACATTATTCACAATAGCCAAGATATGGAAACAACCTATGTGTCCATCAACAGACAAATGGATAAAGAAGATGTGATATATATGTATATAATGGTATATTTCATCTATGGTAAAGAAGGACATCCTGCCATGTGTGACAACACATGTAAAGTGACAAGTGAGACAGAGAAAGACAAATACTATGTTATAACACTTATATGTGGAATCTAAAAAGTTGGACTTCTAGAAACTGAGAGGAGCAAGTGGGTCCTGGGGCTGGGGTGTGGGAGGAATGGGGAGATGTTGGCCAAAGGGTACAAACTTCCATTTAGAAGATAAGTAAGTTCTGGGAATCTAATGCACAGCGTTGTGAGTATAGTTAACAATAATGTATTACGTACTTGAAAGTTTTTAAGAGAGTAGATGTTAAGTGTTCTCACCACAAGAAAGAAATGGTAATTATGTGATGTGATGGAAGTGTTAGCTAATGCTATGGTGGTAACCATTTTGGAATATATGAGTGTATCAAATCAATACATTGTGTACTTTAAATGCATACAATGTTATATATCCATTGTATCTCAATAAAGCTGGGGAAAAATCTATTTGCTACCCGGTGAATCTTCCATGATTAAGTAAATACAAATTGTATCTCTAGGTAGCTGATCTGCAGCAAAGGAGCATTCACCTGATATGAGCCAATTGATTAATTAGACAAAAAGCATTTTATATAAGCCATAGGACATTTGGCAAAGACAAGGAATTTAATTTTAAAGACATTCTATGTGGCAAAAACATCATAAAGAAACTGTTGTTTGTTAAGGGCACTTCTGTGTCTCCATAGAGCTGTCTTAGCAATTTAGGGAGGACAATTTACTAAAAAAAAAAAAAAAAAAAGTCTCAAAATCTCAGCAGGAGGGTCTGGATTTAGGGCGTGTAAAAGTAGTATTAAATTATTAGAAACAACTGGGAAAAAAAAGAGAAAGGATTCAAGATAGTCTCTGTTTCTTGCCACTAGAACTGTCTCAGGTGCATATCCCCCAACACTTCATGATCTTCCGGAAGCATTCAATGCAGGTGTCAGCTTATCAGTAATTGAGCTTATACTAAATTCAGACATTTGAAACCATAACCAATTCCTCAAAAAACTTGGTCAGTAAAAAGCGGTAACACCTACAAACAATGTCTTTTTTTTTTTTTTTTTTTTTCTGATAGATTTTTTCCCCAAGGCGATAGAGAATATACCAATGACCAATAGTGGATTATCCTGGCCTAAAACTCATCTACACCATTGGAATAGTGAATTGTATGAGAAATCCAGACTTGTAATTTTTGTCAAGAAGAAAATTGACAAAACCTTGAGCAATGAATTAAAGCCTACAGTATGAAAATCTATGCAATATTAATTCATAAAACTGAGTTAAATTTTAAACTATTGTTTAAATTGAATGGAAATTGAATGGAAACAATGACTATCTTGGTCAATAATAAAATCCTTCAGTAAGAGGACGGCTTCACTTCTTTCCTGGCACTTACAGATTATGGGATGGGTGTGGGGGGAGGGGAGAACATGTTTAATAACTCTTTGTTTAAATACTTTGAGGGGCACCTGGGTGGCTCTGTGGGTTGAGCATCTGACTTTGGCTCAGGTCATTATCTTGTGGTTCGCGAGTTCGAGCCCCGCATCAGGCTCACTGAGTGGAGCCCACTTCAGATCCCCTGTCCACCTTTCTCTCTGCCTCTCCTCTGCTCATGCTTTCTCTCTCTCTCTCTCTCTTCCTCTCTCCCTCCAAAATAAATAAACGAGAGACTTGAGCCTGAGCTGAAGTCAGGCACGCAACCCACTGAGTCACCCAGGTGCTCCCCCCTACTCCAAATAAATACTTTATAAGATTTTTAAAAAACCATTTGTTTTAGTGAAGATTTATTCTGGATTTTCACTGAAAGTGGATGAAACCAGGCTTTCTCAAGGTGCTAACAGATTCAGTGTCTCTGACTCCTCATCAGAAAGAGGTGTTATGATTTAAGTGAACCTGAGGGTAATTCTCAGTGTCCTCTACCTATGTTCCTGCTGTGTTGCTTGGGAGTTCTGTTCCGTCCTCAACAAGTTGTTCACAAGACCTTCACCTGACCTTCAGCAGAGCATCGTCTGGGGCAATACTGGTGGCCGGGAGCCGGAGTCAGAGAATCCGGAGATTGACTTGAGTCTAAGGCACTAATCACGGCTGTGGGCTGTGCCCAAGAGCAGCTGAGCCTTCCTCCAGACAGGCCTGGCCTTGTATCACAGGGAGGCGATTTAGACACAATTTATGTTGAAGGATACGAAAGATCAGCTACCCTAACACCGTACCTTTATTGGGAAGAGCTGGTTCTGTCTCCCACCGCTGGCTCAGAGGAGCCCGGAAGTTACCCAAGGCCTCAAAGTTACTGTTTTCTCGGTGAAGATTCTCTCCTGTTGGTGCCACAGGGAGCCATCGTCCAGGTGTCTGTGTCTTTACAGCATCCATTGCTGTGCTGCTAACTGAACTGAGCAAACACTGCCTGAGCACCTGCTCAGCACCTGTGCTTGGCACTAGGGGGGATGAGGCGCTGAGTCCTCTGACCTACGGAGAGCATGTGACCTGTGCTTACCGTTCAGTCAGTAAGCATTTGCAGAACAAAGGCTGTGTATGGAGCATGCGCCTGCATTTTTTACATTAAGTTATTCATTAATTCTATAAGGATCTCATAATGTGTCATTATCATCCAATCATCATCATTATTATACCCATTTTCCCCATGAGACAATTTGGATTCTGAAAAGTTAAGTGACTCATATGTGGTCACATAACCTGTCCTCTCCAGGTTCAGTGTCTTCCATCACCCCATACCTGCTTAGTCTGCCTGGTTATTCAGGATTCTTGCTCTTTTTCTACGACCTTGCTGCCCCAAGTGTGTTCCATGGATGCCATGTTGGTGTCACCTGGGAGCTTGTTAGACATGCAGAATCTCTGAGGTCTAACCTAAAGTTTTTCATAGAACAGTTTGAACTGTGAAAGGATACTACCTGTTTGGGTTTTCAAAATACAGTCTATTCTCTTTAACTTTAGAAGATAAAGGAAAAAAAGGAGAAGATATTTAGTTGTAAATGGTTACTTTTTAAAATTAAATGAGATAGTAAGAGCTGAACAAAAATTGTGCCTTCTGTGTGCTAGCCCTTATCACTTAAAATCATCCAATTACTCTATTTTGTTATTATAATATTATATAATTACAATAAGGTCAGAGGAATAAGAGTCACATTCCGCCCTCAGTGCAGACCTTCTGTATCAGACCTTGTGTTTAACAAGCCCCCCCCCCACCCCCGCCCCCGCCGCCCCAGACAGTCTGTCTGCAGGCTGAGATCTCAGCAGAACTGCTCCGTGAACCATCAAAGAAGCTCCTGCTACAGAACCCCTCTGGCTCAAGTCTCTGCAGGATGCAGTAGAGGGAAAACTCACTTGACTCCATAAATTGGGGTTTGTGAGTGCCACGGGAGCTTATCACATGGCGATTTCATCTAGAAGGCAGTTTCCTATCACAGGCATTGAAAAAATTCTGTTTCCCACACAGACCCTCCATTTAATGATTCAGTTTGCAAACATTTATCACTGTGTGTTATTTGCCAGGCCCTGTGTGCAGTACAGGTTTCCCATGGGAGGTGGTCAAACATGCTACTTCCTGCTCATTGTGATTCAGCCAATTCCTGGTTTTAAAGTTGCATGCTTATAATAAAATTGTGTCTGTACTTCTTTTAACGATGCTTTTTTCCTGAGTCATTCATTTAGTCAAACAACATATTTACTCATTTGGACAACAAATACCTTTTGGCGATGTGCAAAGCACTGTATAAGTCCATTATGTTTGTAAGTCTATATATTTGTGTTTCCACACCAAATTATATCCTGAAGCAATTCTTCAATGGGGACATGTTGTTTAAAGGAAGATTTTAAGAAGTCTTGGTAATGTTACTACTGATTTTATGGTTAGCAGAACTCTACCTTTGAAGTTTCATGAGTCTTGATCCACATTAACTCGGAAATTCTCCTGATGTCCCAAGGATAAATGCAGACTTAGGAAGCTGAGGCTGAAAATTAAATCCCTCAGGACATGTTGTTGCTGTTGCCATGATCATTTAACTTGGATGCTGTTCAAAGCCTGCAGGGGAAAATTTCAATATTTTTCACTTTCGCTTCCAATGGAGCTTTTTAAGACTCTTTATACCAACTCTGGTAGAATAACTGGCACTTGAGACAGTTGGTGGAGTTAAATACTCAAGGTCTTCCATTAACTTCCAAGTTACATGCTGGGAACTCAGCTCCCGTATGGAAAAGTACGGTTCTAAAACTCCCTTGAAGGGATGACATACTTCCAGGAAAAATGCCTCGTTGGGTAATTTAGTTTTATGTGGGAATATTGACAGATGCAAACACCAGGCACAGACCTTCTTTTTAGCTCCAGACTCTAGGATAATTCTATTTTGGCTTGGGAATGTTTTGGGGGTAATAAGTGACCAAGCATTCAGGCCAATGGGTTTTTTATACCTTGAACTATGTTTTAAATATTCTAAAAATGTTTTCAAAGGATGTCATTGAGCTAGAGAAGTTGATAGGTAGTAATTTAATATTTAAAAATTAGCTTTATTGGGGTATAGTACACAAGCAATCAAATGTACATTTTAGGTGTACAAGTCAATGAGTTTTGACCCATATGGTAACACCAAGTGAGGACATAAAATATTTCCATCATCCCAGGTTGTTTCATCATTTATTTCCAGGTATCTTGATAAGTGATTTATGTACATTATTTCTTTAAATTCTCACTAGCTATTATGAAACAGGCTGTTATGGGGTGAACTGTGTCTCCCCCAAATTTATATGTCAAAGCATTTATCCCAAGTACCTCAGAATGTTACTGTATTTGGAGATAGGGTCTTTAAGAGATGATTAAGTTAAAATATGGCCATTAGGGTGGGCCCTAATTCAACATGACTGGTGTCCTTGTAAGGAGAGGAAGTTTGGATACACAGAGAGACACCAGGGAGGCACAACACAGAGGAAAGGCCATGTGTGGGCCCAGTGAGAAAGCAGCCACCTATAAGCCAAGGAGAGAGGCCTCAGGAAAACCAACTCGGAAGACACCTCCATCTTGGACTTCAAGCCTCCAGAACAGTGAGAAGATAAATTTCTGTGAAGTCACTCAGTCTTCAGTGTTTTGTTATGGCAGCACTAGAAAACAAGTACATAAGCGGTAGCTTGATTTTTTTACAATAAAAGACAAAACAAAGACGACACTTACAGGTACCATTAATTTGCCCACAGTCACTCAGATCCTCAGTGATCGGGCATGGGTTGGAACCTGGGTGTGTCTGGCTTCAACTCCATGCTTTTAACCACTGCCTGCACTGATGCCCCAAATGACAAAACACCAGGATTGAAAATTGCAACCAGGGCTCCAGTAGGTCAGTCAGCCAGGTCCCCTTCAGCTCTCCCTTCCTCCAGTCTCTTGCTTACAGTTTTATGTGCTTGGCTGTGATCAGTGCTGGGTACTAATCTGCACTGAGGGCAGAATGTGACTCTTATTCCTCTGACCTTATTGTAATTATATAATATTATAATAACAAAATAGAGTAATTGGATGATTTTAAGTGATAAGGGCTAGCACACAGAAGGCACAATTTTTGTTCAGCTCTTGCTATCTCATTTAATTTTAAAAAGTAACCATTTACAACTAAATATCTTCTCCTTTTTTTCCTTTATCTTCTAAAGTTAAAGAGAATAGACTGTATTTTGAAAACCCAAACAGGTAGTATCCTTTCACAGTTCAAACTGTTCTACGAAAAACTTTAGGTTAGACCTCAGAATGATTTTTCCTCATGTCTGATACCACAATAGATTTTTTTTTCAAGATTTTTATCTGTTTTATTCAGTGACATATTTTCAAATACATAGAATGAAAATCCTGGTATGTAATAGAAACTCAACATATATTTAAAAAAATCTATAATGAAGCTTATTAGCCGCACTTCCTCTTTTATAGTTCTACATTCTTTTTCTCTTTTCATCCGTACATTCTACATTTTCACAAGTACACCATCACCTCAACTTAACATATTCATATAAAATGCTATCATTCTTAAATATTTTATCAATGCTCTAAAAGGTATTTAGGAAGCTCTGTTAATTAAAACAAATAATATAAAAGAAGTTGAAACTGGGTCTTTAAAAAAATTTTAATGTAATCAAAAATTTTTTGTTTAGTTATTTATTTATTTTGAGAGAGAGACAGAGCACATGAGCTGGGGAGGGGCAGAGAGAGAGAGAGAGAGAGAGAGAGAGAGAGAATCCCAAGCAGGCTCCATGCTGTCAGCGCAGAGCCCAATGTGGGGCTTGAACCCATGAACTGTGAGATCATGACCTGAATGGAACTCAAGAGCCAGATGCTCAACTGACTGAGCCACACAGGCACCCCACCGTAATAGTTTTTAATATAATAATCACCATTAAACACAAATCATAGCAGTGCTGCACTAAATGTTAAATCACATCAGTAACAAATAATTCGTTACCCTAGCAAGAAGCCTCATTTAAACAAAAGGTGAGGTGAGGAGACCTACAAGGCAGACTATTAGAATCCACTCAGCTGACACAATGGCCAAGTACAGATGGGGCACGCACTTTGAAGAGTAATTGCTAAACTTGAAAATTTAGGTAAGAATTAATAGCCATTCGAAACATCCATTTTAGGAAGACTAGGCAAGCTTCCTTGGGAGAGTAGTTTTTTTGGAGTTACTTAAATGTTAAAAGAGGGAAGATGTGCAGGGACATTCAGACGAGTACTATGTAGTTTCTTACAAGTCACCCTGAGATGGCATGACCTACTGTTAAATCACCTCAGTGCATTTATTCTGACTGTGTAATAAGTAATTTGGGGAAACCAGAAGATAATTATGGATCTAAGTCACACATATAGGATTATTCTATTAAACATTTTGGCTGAGTTGACAGATTAATTTGAAACGAGAAACATTCGTAAAATAACATCCTCTGAGTTGACAATCATGTGATAGAAGATATCAAGTCTGCAGGTTGTTTTTTCATATTAATGAACAAGGTCTGAATTAATTAGCCATTGTTTGTTGGATGAATGGCTAAAATCAAAATGGTTGAAAAGCTGCACAGGTAGATACCACCTCAGTTTACACCCGGTTTAATTAGCCATGGGCCCATGTTAGCCCACATGAGTGAGTCTCAGAGAAGAATGCCCCAGATCCTTTTTGAAAATCACATGAACCTGAGGGCAACACACTATAACTCTCAAAACTTTTGTTAGGGATGATGGAATTATTAGGGGCTCCCAGTTAAATTACATAAGCAGTTTAGAGTGAGAACAACACCAGGATTAGGCAATATTATTACCATTTTGGCATCTTCTACTTCCTTGTCTGTTAAATAGTCATTAGGTGAGAGCTAGAATCCTCTCCCCAATCTTCCCCCCCCATCTTCTTATATATTAGAATCACCTGGAGGGCTTTTAAAACTCCTAATGACCAGATCATACCCATACCAATTAATCAGACTATCTGGAGTTAGGAGATAATCATCCATATTTTTGAAGGAATCTCTAGATTATCCTATTGTGTAGCAAAGTTTGGGAACCACTGCTTTATGACCTTTCCCCTAGGTCAGTAATCCCCAAGTTTGAGAGCATAAGAGTCATGCAGTGGTTGCTAAAAGGCAGAGTCTGGAACAGTTTCAGTAGGTCTGGGATGGGACCTTAGCATTGGCATTCTTAATAAGCAACTCTAGTGATTTTGATGTAGGTGGTCTTTTGTCTCATGGAGAAACACTGCCTTAGTAAGTGATGCTTAGTAAGCATTTGCCCCATTGATTAGTGTTTGATATCAGGCTAAACTGCACACGATGCTAAAAGCTAAAAAAGAGATTAAAGAAGACTCCCTAGGATATTGTGAGCCAAGGCCAAAGATCACAGAGCCTGGCTGACTTGCTTAAACAAGATACTTCTGGTTGCCATGGTGATGTGAGGAGGCTGGAGTTGTTTCTTCCTTAAATATTCACCTTTAGTATTTACTTTACAAAATGCATACCCAGTGCTGTACTTGGCCCTAATGTCAGCTATTTGTTGACACTGGGTGTGGCGATGGGAAATACTACAACAGGAAGAGGAAGTTTTCTTTTATAAGAGCTCTGTTTTGAATGTCCACTTTGAGCAACTTTCTGTGGTATGCAAATAGGCATCATGACATGAATAAAATCTCCTACTATTTTTCAAGCCTCACTCCCTAAATAGTCCTCAGAAACCTCCAAAAAGTGGAGGGTTGTTGTTGGGGGAGGGGGTGGGATGGGACCAGAACCAACTTCATCATATGTTTACTAGACATTAGATACCATTCAAAGAATGTACATTTTCTCATTAAGCATTTGTTGTTTCAAAGAATTTTTCTTTTTGTTACCAGCAGCAACACATATCAGCCTTCCCATGTGTTGAGTAAACGCATTTGTATCAACTGTTTTCTGGCCGTTTCAATGACAGGAGTTTAGCAAACACAAATGTTCACCACATTTTCTTTTTGACAATGAAGGACTTGTGGATTTTTCAATTTAGGAAAAGTTTTCAGTTGTCTCTGTGTGAGGTTCATGATATTTTCATTTAAACTGAAAGCAGATGCTTTGAAAACGTGTTGATATTTGGGGAGAATTTAAGAAACAAGTTACAGAATTAAGTGGATTTAGGAAACCACTTGGTGGCAGTAAACTCCCTGTTAACCACAGTAGGAATCTGAACTGCTGGGTGGGCTTCTTAATTTCTATTTCTTGGTGGGAATATATTTTTTTCTTTGTTATTATTACTTGATCCCCAAACAATGTCTCCCTCAAATGGAAAAGGTATCATTTCTTCTTTTTTTCCCCCTAACAGACTGAATTACATGTAAAGATTAAACATTGTGACCTCTTTTACAGTAATGAAATTTGAGAGATACATTATCAAAAGTCCAAATGAGAGAATCTTGTTAGGGCACCCAGTTTTCTATGGCTTCATCATCCACTCGGAATAAATGCTCATGTACAGAGAGAGAAGAAAATTGGATTACATTCCATGTACATGGCATATGTTCAAAATGTCACAATGCCTTTCAAAAAAATCTATTGTTCTTCACGAATACCTTTCCATTTTCTCCACAAAATTTGTCACAGTATCTTCTTCTTCTTGTTTCTTTAATGTTTATTTATTTTTGAGAGACAGAGACAGAGAGCAAGTCGGAGAGGGGCAGAGAGAGAGGGAGGCACAGAATCTGAAGCAGGCTCCAGGCTCTGAGCTGTCAGCACAGAGCCCTATGCGGGCCAACCTCACGAACTGTGAGATCATGACCTGAGCGGAAGTCAGATGCTTAACCCACTGAGCCACCCAGGCCCCCCCTCAGTGTCTTCTTCATCTTTTATGCATTTAGGGGAAGAGGGAGTGTGCCTAAAATGTAACTTAATAATAATTATGAAAAACTAGATTAGATGTCAACATATTTGGAACTGAGAAATTTGAGTGGCCAATGAAAAACCATGATAGAGCAGTTAATTATGATGTAAATGGATTTAGTACTTATGCCAGTCCCAGTGAGAATGACAGTCATAAGAGTTTTTAGGACAATTCTAGTCCAGGGTTTGTCTAACAAGATGTGTAAGCCTGGAAAGGCCACTCAATCTCCTGAGCCCCAGCTCCTCTCCTGAAAATGATTAGGTTGTGCAGAAAGAGCCTAGGGCCTTTTTCTTCCCCTCTAAAAATTATATATATACATTTCTAAGTTTTCCAAGTGCATCCCTGGGAAATACAAGGGAAATATAACATCTAGTTTAGAAGGAATCTTGTGAGTAGACTATATACAAGCTATATATAAGAACCTTCTGGAGAATATAAATTCATCTTATGTGGTGGTAAAAAATAAAAAAAAATTTTCAGGTCAAAAATGTCAGAAAGAGAGGAAATCAGTTGCTTTCCCCTTGCTTGGATAATCAGCTGCAGCATCACATTTGGGTCATTGCGGCAACAGTGAAAGGCAGCCTGGGAGCCCATCCTGCACAGTGAGATTAGAAAAGCTTTGGTTGCCTCGAGGCACTTTGCCTCTTATCCCGCTGAAGATGGAGGAATAGAATTATTTACAAATTCTGACTCTGTATAGATAAGAAGAGCAAAAATGGAGATGACTCACGTAAGAGGGTCTGGCAGAGAGTAGACAGTAATTTCAGTTCCAACTCTCTTTATTTGCACATCTGAAATACCATGTATTCAGTAGCTCTTTGAGGCAACTGCTTTTGAACCCCAGCAGGCAGGTGCTTGCCACACTGCGGTCTTGGTTCTGCATATTTGAAGCCAGTTCCCTGTTAAGAGTGACTTGACCTGGTCCAGATGGGAAGTTAGTCCCAAATCTAAATTACTTCAAAATGTATGCAAATATTTATGCTAAACCATTCCATGATTGGAAGGAGAGCATTAAAAACAATGCTTATCAACAGAAAACACGCAATGAAAGTTATACTTAATGGTCAAGGGTTAAAGTCAGGAACCAGGGAAGAATGTCTATTCTTACCGCTGTAACTCAACGTTGTACTGGAGGTTCTAGTCAGTAGAATAAAGTAAGAAAAAGAAATAAAGGTATGCAGGTTGTACGGGAAGTAAATGGTCCTTATTTACAGGTGACATGATTATATATGCAGAAAACTCCAAGTACTCTACCAAAAAGAGCAATAACACCTATTAAAACTAGTAAGTCAACTTAGCAAGCTTGCCAGATAAAAGATCAATATATAAAGATTGTCTTTCTACATACTAGCAATAAGCTAGTATTTTAGGGGAAATATCAACAAAATATAACACCCCTATATTGAAACTATAAAACTTTACTGAGAGAAATTAAAGAAATGTTAAATAAATGGAGAAATAAACCATGTTCATGAGTTGGAAAACTCATATTGTTAATACATCATTACCCCCAAATTGATATATAGATTCAGTGAAATCCCAATCAAAATCTCAGGAGGTTTTTTGTAGAAATTGACACATGACTGTAAAAAATATATAAAAATGCAAAGTACATAGAATGGCCAAAACAATCCTAAAGGACTTAACTATTAGATTTTGAGACTTAATAGAAAGCTACAGTAATCAAGACCATGTGGTATTGTATAAAGATAAATGTTTAGATTAATACACGGAATAGAGTCCAGAAATAGAATCACACATATATGGCCAACTGATTTTTGACAAAAGTGCAAAGGAGGGGCACCTGGGTGGCTCAGTCGGTTAAGCGGCCGACTTCGGCTCAGGTCATGATCTCGCGGTCGGTGAGTTCAGCCCTGCGTCGGGCTCTGTGCTGACAGCTCAGAGCCTGGAGCCTGTTTCAGATTCTGTGTCTCCCTCTCTCTGACCCTCCCCCTTTCATGCTTTGTCTCTCTCTGTCTCAAAAATAAATAAACGTTAAAAAAAAATAAAAAAAAACAAAAGTGCAAAGGCAATTCAGTGGGTTAAAGATAATCTTTTCAATAAATAGAGTTGGAACAACTGGATATCAATACATGAAAGACCAAAAAAAAATCAACCTAGACCTCTCCACCTTAGATAAAAATTAACTGAAAATGGATCAGAGATATAAACAGAAAGTGTAAAATTAGAAAAGATTTAACAGAAAATATATGGAAAAGTTTTCCTAATCAGAGGCTAGACAAAAAATTCTTAGATATAACATCAAAATGTACAACCCATAATAGAAAAATTTGAAAAATTGGACTTCATCAAAATAAAAAAAATTTTTTTCCCCCAAATTTAAAACTTCTATGCTTCAAAGAACACCATCGAGAAAGTGAAGTGACAAGCTACAGAATATTTCTGTGGGAGAAAATATTTGCAAATCATGTATCTGATAAGGAACTTGAATCTAGAACACATAAATAACTCTTAAGACACAACAATAAAAAGATAAACCAATGAAAAAAGAGGCAACAGATGTGAGCAGACACTTCACTAGAGAAGAAATATGGATGTCAAATAAGCACATAAAAAGATGATTAACACAATTACTTAGTAGGGAAATGCCAAACTAAATCACCATAAAGAGCACCTGGGTGGATCAGTCAGCTGAATGTCTGACTCTTGATTTCAGCTCAGGTCAAGATCCCAGGGTTTCATATGAAGCCCTATGTTGGTCCCTAAGCTGAGCATGGAGCCTACTTGGGAGTTTCCTCTCTTCCCCCTTCCTCTTACACTCTCTTTCTCTCTCTCTAAAAAAAAAACAAAAACAAAAACCCCACAAAAGCACAAAAAAACCCCAAAGCCACAATAATATACCACTTCACATTCACTAGGATGGCTGTAATGGAAAAGGTGGAGGATGAGCAAGTGTTGAAGAGGATATGGACAGATTGTAACTCTCATACAATATTGGTGAAAATGTAAAATGGGGCAGTACCTTTGGGAAACAATTTGGTAACTCCTTAACAAGTTAACAATAAAGGTACCATATGACCCAGAAATTCCGTTTCTAGATAATTGCTCCAAAGAAATGAAACCATATGTCCACACAAAAACTTGTACATGAATGTTCATAGCAACATTATTCATGATAGCCAAATGCAGAAACAGCCCAATGTCCATTAATAGCTTAATGGCTAAAAAATATGGAATTGTATTTGTCCATAAAAAGGAGCAAAGTAGTAATCCATGTTACAACATGGATGAACTTAGAAAACGTCATGCTGAGTGAAATAAAGTCAGACACATATTTTTTTTATTATATGAAATTTATTGTCAAATTAGTTTCCATACAACACCCAGTGCTCATCCCAAAAGATGCCCTCTTCAATGCCCATCACCTACCCTCCCTCCCTCCCACCCCCCATCAACCCTCAGTTTGTTCTCAGTTTTTCAGAGTCTCTTATGCTTTGGCTCTCTCCCACTCTAACCTCTTTTTTTTCTTTTTTTCCTTCCCCTCCCCCATGGGTTTTTGTTAAGTTTCTCAGGATCCACATAAGAGTGAAAACATGTGGTATCTGTCTTTCTCTGTATGGCTTATTTCACTTAGCATCACACGCTCCAGTTCCATCCACGTTGCTACAAAGGGCCATATTTCTTTCTTTCTCATTGCCACGTAGTACTCCATTGTGTATATAAACCACAATTTCTTCATCCATTCATCAGTTGATGGACATTTAGGCTTTTTCCACAATTTGGCTATTGTTGAGAGTGCTGCTATAAACATTGGGGTACAAGTGCCCCTATGCATCAGTACTCCTGTATCCCTTGGGTAAATTCCTAGCGGTGCTATTGCTGGGTCATAGGGTAGATCTATTTTTAATTTTTCGAGGAACCTCCACACTGTTTTCCAGAGTGGCTGTACCAGTTTGCATTCCCACCAACAGTGCAAGAGGGTTCCCGTTTCTCCATATCCTCTCCAGCATCTATAGTCTCCTGATTTGTTCATTTTGGTCACTCTGACTGGTGTGAGGTGATATCTGAGTGTGGTTTTGATTTGTATTTCCCTGATGAGGAGCGATGTTGAGCATCTTTTCATGTGCCTGTTGGCCATCTGGATGTCTTCTTTAGAGAAGTGTCTATTCATGTTTTCTGCCCATTTCTTCATTGGATTATTTGTTTTTTGGGTGTGGAGTTTGGTGAGTTCTTTATAGATTTTGGATACTAGTCCTTTAAGTCAGACACATATCTTATGATTCCATTTATAGGAAATGTTCAGAATGGACCAATGCATAGATGAAGAAGGTAGATTATCGGATGCCAGAGGCTGGGTAGAGGGGACAATGGGAAGTGGCTATTAATGGGTACAGGACTTTGGAGGATGATGATGAAATGTTCTAGAATTGGATATCAGTGATAGTTGCATAATTTTGTGAATATACTAAAATCCACTGAATCGTACTCTTTAAAAACAAACAAAAATCGGGGCACTTGGGTGGCTCAGTTGGTTAAGCGTCTGACTTTTGGTTTAGGCTCAGGTCATGATCTTGAGGTTCATGAGTTTGAGCCCTGCATCGAAATAAAAAAAAAATCACATATGTACAAAACACTATATAGCTTTCAAGGATACATGCATATCTAAAGACACACTTAAACATATCAGGAGTGTCCTTGGGGTGGAGCGTGAAAATAAAATAAAATAAAGTAAAATAAAATAAAATAGGAACAGAACTCCCCCTTCCAAAAAGAAAGAAAGAAAGAAAGAAAGAAAGAAAGAAAGAAAGAAAGAACTATAGATACAGAGAATACAGTGGTTGACAAGGGTTAGGGGTGAGGGCAGAATTTAACTACAAAAGGGCAGGATGAAGAAATCTTTCGTCCAGTGATGGAATTGTTCTGTATCCTAATTGTTATGGTGGTTTCACAAATCTATCTATACATATGCTAAAAATTATAGTATTGCATACCAAAAGAACAAGTTATTTTTTTTTACTGAATGCAAACTTTAAAAAAGTATACTGAGGCATCTGTTTTTTTTCTTTTTAAGTTTATTTATTTTGAGAGAGGGAGAGAGTGTGTGTGTGTTTGTGAGTTGCAGATGGGCAGAGAGAGAGGAAGAGAGAATCCCAAGCAGGCTCTGTGCTGTCAGTGTAGAGCTTGATGTGGGGCTTGAACTCACAAACCATGAGATCATGACCTGAGCTGAAATCAAGAGTCAGATGCATAACTGACTGAGCCACCAGGTGCCCTGAGGCAACTGTGTTTTTATATTTATTATTTTAAACTGCCTCCATTTTTTCATAAAGTGCATATGTTACTCCTCTTTGTGTGAAGAATCTCCCTTGATTTGCTTTTTACTAAGTCATGCATTAATCAATTTGGTTATTTTTCGGTTTAGCATGTATAAGGTGTGCTGCATAAATATTGCTCGGGCTTTTGTAGGCAGAATTTCAGAGACAGATGAACCTTACATATTATTTTCCTATTCACATACAAAGGTATTGATTTCTTTGATATTAGAAGCTGCTTTAAAATGTTTCCAGGATTAGGCTTGAATATAATCATTTGCCAGTAAAAACTGAGGTTTTCGTTCAAGCCCAGAAGGTAATTGTGTAAAAGAGCTTCTACTCCGGGTTCATAATACTTGCTCTCTGATATTTACCACTGATATTTACCATTTACCATTATTCCATTTACTATTTACCATTGCAGGTAGTATTACTGCCAGGGTCTTGCAATGTTTGCTGGCTGTATTCTAGGTGTAATTTCTGCTGTACATGAGTACAGCGATAATATTATTTCAGTTCTGTCTCTAATGTTCTTTGTGAGGTAGTGAATACCGCTGGAATTTCACTGCAGCAGCCCTCATAATGTCTGGAACTCCTGCTGGAGTGACATCATATACATTTATCTGGGAATATATGTTTCTTCTGTGTCTGTTTTAAACTAAATTTAATATAAGAATAAATCTAGTTTTGCTAATACTAACCAAGGAAGGGTAGTTTATTTCAGTTATAACATTAGACTTTCATTTTGGTTTTAACTGACTTTGTACTTCACTTTTAATGATTGATGACTATCTGGGCACCAGAGTATTTTTAATTATTTGTAAATATCCCTAATAAAAGCATAGAAGTATCATTTATTTTTGGCACATATAAGGCACACAATGATCACGAGCATTAAGTCAGTCTTTTAGATTAATCAGAACACTCTATTATGAATTTCCTTTGTCTTTTTCCCCCCAAGACTTTATTATTTAGAGCAGGTTAGGTTTACAACAAAATCGAGAGGGATGTACAGAGATTTCCCATATACCCCCTACCCCCACACATGCATAGCCTCCCCCACTAGCAATTTCACTCACTAGAATAGTACTTTTTTTTTTTTTAAACCAGGGACAAACCTACATTGACCCATCATTATCACCCAAAGTCACAGTTTACCTTACAATTCACTCTTGGTGTTGTACATTCTATGGGTTTTGACAAATGTATAATAACATTCATCCATCATTGTCGTATCATACAGAATATTTTCACTGCCCTAAAAATCCGCTGTGCTTTGCCTATTTATCCCCAATCCTTCTCTCCCATGATTTTTCCTGTCTCTATAGTTTTGCCTTATCCAGAATGTCATATAGTTGGGAGTTATTCAGTACATAAATAGGCTTTTCAGATTGGCTTCTTTCACTTAGTAACATGCATCTGAATTTCCTCCACGTCTTTTTCATGGCTTGACAGCTTGCTTCTTTTTAGCACTGAATGATATTCCATTATCTGATGTAGTATAGTTTATTTATCCATTTACCTACTGAGAAAAATCTTGGTTGCTTCCATGTTTGGCAGTTATGAATAAAGCTGCTATAAACAACCATGTGCAGGTATTTATATGGACGCCAGTTTTCGACTCCTTTGGGTAAACACCAAGGAGTGCAATTACTGGATCACACAGTAAGAGTATGTTTAGTTTTGGAAGAAACTGCCAAGCCGTTTTCCAAAGTGGCTGTACCATTTTGCATTCCCACCAGCAACGTAAGAGCGTTCTTGTTGCTCTGCATCTTTGCCAGCATTTGGTGTCAGTGTGCAGATTTGGGGCTTTCTAATAAGTATGTGATGGAATCTCATTGTTGGTTTAGTTTGCATTGCTCTGGTGATGTGATGTGGAGTGCCTTTTTCTGTGCTCATTTGCCATCTGTGTATTTTCTTTGATGAGGTGTCTGGTGAGGTCTTTGGCTGATCTTTTAATTGGGTTGTTTTCTTTTATTCTTGAGTTTTAAGAGTTCTTTGTCTGTTTTGGATAACAGTCCTTTATTAGATGTGTCTTTCACAAATGTTTTCTCCCTGTTTGTGGCTTGTCTTTTTTTTTTTTTAATTTTTTTTAACGTTTATTCGTTTTTTGAGAGACACAGGGTGTGAGTGGGGGAGGAGCAGAGAGCGAGGGAGACACAGAATCGGAAGCAGGCTCCAGGCTCTGAGCTGTCAGCACAGAGCCTGATGCGGGGCTCGAACTCACAGGCAGTGAGATCATGACCTGAGCCGAAGTCGGACACTTAACCGACTGAGCCACCCAGGCGCCCCTCTTTGTGGCTTATCTTGATATTGTCTTTCACAGAGCACACGTTTTTAATTTTAATGAAATCCACTTTGTCTTTTTTCCCTTCTTTAGTTTTCTACTTTAACACGTTGCTTTCCTTTTCATTGATGATACACTTTCTCATTTCAAACTATGGCTATAAATGCTATAAATGTCACATTACGACACCACAGGGAAGAAGTACTCTATCTTTCTGCCACTGTGTCCTTGGGTCTGTATTTGGAAGCTGCTCTCCAGAGCACCGTCAGCCCTGTTCTTCTCACCTGCATAAGAAGCCTGTTCTAAGTCCTGTTCTTGGGCATATTAGAATGGCACAAAGTACTTGCTAGAATAATTTTGCACAAATCTATGATCTCTTTCCCCTAGGAATTTGAGAAAAAGTAAATTTGCACCAATCCTCACTTTATAAACTATTGGATATGCTTCTGAAAAGCTTCATGTAAATGGGAGATTTGAAACTATTTCAAATATATCAGAGAATTCCTTTAAAAAAGGAAAAGTCAATCCTTAATTAATCACTTTCTCAATTTGTAATTATGACATTAGGGCCTTTTAGAGCAAGGCACACCTTGAATTCTAGGACAATGAAAAACTATTTTTAAAAGTAATATTCATATGCTAGTATGTGGTGACTTTTACTATTTTTTTCTCCTAGATTTAATTTGTGAAAACCCTTTGAGGAGCCAGAAGAAATTAATCTAGGTTTTGAGGACAGGGAAGTCCCTTTCAAACTTTCTTCTTTTCTGGCATCTACAGGAGGACAAGTCCTTGGGGGAAGAGTTGAGGGTGGAGAGGGTTTATTTGGCCTCAGGGAAGAGTCCATGAGGCTGAGCCTACCACAGAGGGCTTGGAAATGCAGAGGTGTCCTTGAATGGGCCAGCAATATTAAAAACGTTTCAGCTATGGAGCCCAGTTTTTCAAAGGAATCAAATCCAGAAGCCTAGTAGATACACAGATAAAAGCCAGGCTGCTCTGACTTAAAGCAAAGTAGGGAGCCTGGAGTTCAATACATAAAGGGCAATTTTGACCATGGAGTTTACTGTGTGTTACTGGTTAGAGGGACAGACCAACTGCTAGTTAAATCCTGGGTTTTCCACTCACCGGCTGTATGATGTGGTTAGCTGAATTACCTCTGTGGGCCTCAGGGCCCTAATCTGGGAAATGAAGGTTAACCTCTACCTCTCCAGTATTCTAAAAGGTTTAATCAGCTAACATGGGTACTGTGCTTGGCAGAGGGTCTGCACATGATAAGACTCAATAAATGTTAAAACCTTGCTCTTTCCCCACTGACCAGCCAGCTTCCTGCCTGGCCTAAAATTGCCATCTAAAATATCACTAGCAAGGACACCTGGGTAGCTCGGTCCATTAAGTGTCCTACTCTTGATTTTGGCTCAGGTTATGATCTCACGATTCTTGAGTTTGAGCCCCACATTGGGCTCTGTGCTGACAGTGTGGAGCCTGCTTTGGATTCTCTGTCTTCCTCTCTCTCTCTGCTCCTCCCCTGCTCATGTTCTCTCTCTCTCTCTCTCTCTCTCTCTCTCTCTGTGTCTGTCTCTCTCTCTCAAAAATAAGTAAACATTAAAAAAATATATTTTTAAATATCACTAACAGATTCCTACAAAGATTGGGGAAATTGTCTCCAGAAGGAGTTGTTAAAATGGAAATATTGCTTCTGAAGAGAAAAGAGACCTGTAGTCTCTTGGGTTTGAGCATCAACAATCTTGGACTTATAGACACAACCACAGACTCAGAACGAGAGCAGCCAATAAGAGCACCCAGTTAACACTTTTAAACACATGATAACTGATGTTGAAGAGGTTGTCAGTTACCCAAGACAATGAATTGTAGTGGGGTAGGGGGGTGGGACAGGGATGACTTTTTCCAGCCTGTTTTCCTTCTGAAAAATGACAGGGATGATCCCTGTTCTACCAAACACTAGGTGTTCACAGGGGAAGTAAAAGTGCCTTGTAAATTGGCTTTTGAGTGTCCAGTATTATTGCTCTTTTCACTTGAAGAAGGAAGGGAGCAGGAAGGGTGAGGGACAGAGAGCTCTGCAACACTGCCCAGCAGACAGGGGATATAGAAGAAAACACCAGGCTGGGGAGGCTGGACCTGGTCTGAGGTGAGGAAACAGGGGGTTGGTAGGACCTGCCCAAGATGGCTGCTGAAAAATCATGGGGCATCATCACAAAAGGGGGGAACCCTATGGGAATCAGCTCCCCACAAAGGCAGGTGTGAAATGGAAGAAACTCAGAGTGTCGCCTTTTCCTCATTGCTATTGATCTAAAATTATTTGTTTCTTTTCCTGACCTACATAGAACACTTAAACATTTAAAAAAATTTATTTTATTTTATTTTTGAGAGAGACAGAGAGACAGAGACAGAGCATGAGTGGGCGAGGGGCAGAGAGAGAGGGAGACACAGGATCCAAAGCAGGATCCAGAGCTGTCAACACAGATACCGACTTGGAGCTTGAACTCATGAACCGTGGGATCATGACCTGAGCCCAAGTCGGCACTCAACCGACTGAGCCACCCATGCACCCCAACGTAGAACATTTTTAGTTCGAAAAGTATTTTGATCTTCTCAGAAGTCTTAGATGCAAAATCTCAGCCTGTAGGGCAGGGTAAGATTGAACCCAGACTAGTTTAAGACAGATAGTTGGGGAAATACAGGAAGTTGAGGTAGACATGGGTTTCATGGCTGGAATTCCAGAGTAAGGTAGTACGTGCAAGAGGTGAGAGGTGATTTCCAGTGAATACGTCTCATTTATCTGACTCCCTTCAGTGAATCATTGCTTCTTGGACCCATCCTGGTTCATGAGTTGTTTCAAATCATCACTCAAGACAGAGGCTTTAAGGGACTGGATTTCAAAAGCATCCAGGAAAGTTTATGAACCTAAAGAGTCAGAAAGACAGTTTCTCTGATAGGGGAGACTACTGACGGTTCTGATTGTCAACAAAGTAGTCGATAGAAGTGTTTTTGCAAGGGAAGGAAGCAATGACATTCTTACCTCTGTAGGGGGATGAAAACAAACGCAGGAGGTTCCTTAGAGCCTTGCTCTCACCCACGGTGCTTCCTGACAGATTTGTTTTCTGGCCTCCGCAGGGTCTGTTGCAACTGTCACAGAAAAGAAAGGATGGAAAAAGATGTTCCCTTGCAAACCAGGAGGTACCCCACTATGGATTTCCTAACAACTTTTCCATGGTAAGTTCAGCAGAAACCACACTTTGAATGGACAGACTTTAGTGGGGGGAGGGGTTATAGAAACACACACAAAACCATTTTAGCAATTAGAATTCGGTTTATGTGGAAATAAGTCCCAAACCTTGAGAGAGCAGGTAAGCATCTCTGTCACCATTTTACTGACAACTCAGTTTTATGTAAAAAACTGAGTACAAGTAAATAAAATGCAAATGAAAACGCATTCTAAATGAACCCAGAGTCCTCACTTTTCAAAAAGTCCTTAAATGAATTTAGTTGTAGCATTCTATTTGATGTTTATATGTATTTAGGGGTGCCTGGGTGGCTCAGTCGGTTAAACATCTGACTCTTGGTTTCGGTTCAGGTCATGATCCCATGGCCCATGGGTTCAAGTCCTGCATGGGGTTCTGTGCTGACAGTGCGGAGGCTTGGGATTCTCTCTCTCCCTCTCTCTCTGCCCCTATCTGTCTCACACACACACACACACACACACTCTCTCTCTCTCTCTCTCTCAAAATAAATAAACAAACATAAAAAAAATATTTATATGTATTTATTTTTTCCTGACATGTTTTCCCACAAACATGAGGTTTGTGGATCAGAGGCAGACATCATTTATTTATGGAACATCTTGGTGCTGGTTTCCCATGCCCCATTGCCCTTCAGGGCAGTGTGATGAGGGCAGATGTCACCCAGCATGTACTGAGCCTCCATAATATCCAAGAAGACCACTGAAATTGGACCACTGAAAATGACACTGGGAGCTTATATAGGCACTGCTGCATAAGCCCCTCCTCCTCTCCAGAGAGAGGAAGAGGAACTGAATTTTAAAATGGAATTGAATGGAATATAAACATATGGATCAGGATTTTATTACCTTCTGAAACATAAATAAATGGCATCAGGGGAGATAAACCTGTAAATCTATCAGGAGCAATTCACTCTTTCTAGCTTCCAAGGTGTGGTTACTAGTCCATCCTCCTTTAATCCAGTGGACCGGTAATTTTTTGTTCAAAAAATCCTGACTGTGTGGAACATGAAATTATTAGGTGTTTCTCCACACTGTCAGATGTGTTTGGGTAGCGTTGTATTTCCTCTTCCCTGACAAGTGATCCTGGCATTATGAAGTCTATGGCTTTTCAGGGAGTAAGTAGGAAAGACTCAAGTGGTAATCTTGATACTACAGGAAGGGAGTAACAGGTGGTATATCTGGTTGAAAGCCATAAAAAAAGCCTATCCCCAATACTTAAATGTATTTCAAAGGTGATTGTTATTAAAACAAGGGGTTACTCTTGTCTATTTTCTTGATTTTCTAAAGAATCAGAGTAAAGACTACCATGAAATATGCGCCATCATCAGAATAATCTTTCATGCAGTTCGGTGAGTATTGCTTATAAGATTTATTCTGACAACCACATGATGCAACTGAGAGTAGTGTTGGGCATGGGGTAGGTATGATATGCATAAGAAATTCTTTTTAGCTTCAGTTTCAGTAGTAAATATCAACAAATATCTTACCCAAGCACTTACAGAGTACTGTTACAATACCCCAAATTTATTTATTTATTTATTTATTTATTTACTTATTTATTTATTTTTCAGTTTTGCAGTCTTTTTTTTTTCCTTTTTAAAACGTTTTTATTCAAATTCCAGTTAGTTAACATACTGTGTAATATTAGTTTTTACGTGTACAATATAGTGATTCAGCAGTTCCATACAATACCCAGTGCTCATCACCACGAGTGCACTCCTTAATCCCCATCACCCATATCACCCATCCCACACATCTCCCTCGGGTAACCACCAGTTTGTTCTCTATCGTTAAGTGGATGGTTCTTGGTTTGCCTCTCTTTTTTTCCTTTTGCTCATTTGTTTTATTTCTTAAATTCCACATATATGTGAAATAGTATGGTATTTGTCTTTCTCTAACTGACGTAGTTCACTTAGCATTATATTCTCTAGCTCCATCCATGCCATTGCAAATGGGAAGATTTCATTCCCTTTTATGGCTGAATACATTCCATTGTATATATGCATATATACCACATCTTCTTTATCCCTTCATCACTCAATGGACACAGGCTGTTTCCATATTTTGACTATTGTAGATAACACTGCTATAAACATCTGGGTGCATGTTTCCCTTTGAATTACTCTTTTTGTGTTCTTTGGATAAATACCTAGTAGTGTAATTGCCGGATTGTAGGGTAGTTCTATTTTTAACTTTTTGAGGAACACACATACTGTTTTCAAGAGTGGCTGCACCAGTTTGCATTCCCAAGTTTTGCAATCTTTTTGCCATTAATAATTTTTTAAAGTATATTTTATTGTCAAATTGGCTAACACACAGCGTGTACCGTGTGTTCTTGGTTTCGGGAGTAGATTCCCGTGGTTCATCACTTACATAGAACACCCGGTGCTCATCCCAATAAGTGCCCTCTTCAATGCCCATCACCCATTTTCCCCTCTCCCCCCCCACCCTCCATCAGCCCTCAGTTTTGTTCTCTGTATTTAAGAGTCTTCTATGGTTTGCCTCCCTCCCTCTCTGTAACTATTTTTTTTCCCTTCCCTTCCCCCACGGTCTTCTGGTAAGTTTCTCAAGATCCACATATGAGTGAAAACATATGATATCTGTCTTTCTCTGACTGACTTATTTCACATAGCAGAATACCTTCTAGTTCCATCCATGTTGCTGCAAATGGCATGATTTCATTCTTTCTCATTGCCAAGTAGTATTCCATTGACAATACCCCAAAGTTAAACATTCTACTACAATATTCTGATCCTTTAGGGACTTGTGCTCATCCATAAAATGTTTATATTAATCTTACTTTCAAGACATATAACTTTTTTTTTTCATTTTAGTTTTCAAGCATATGAAGCAGGAACTAATATAAATTAAAGGTGCCAGCATGGAAATGCTTATCAATTCCTCACACTGGAGCTGTATTGCACAGAATCATAATGGGTTAGTTGCAAGGTTTGGCAAAATGGTCATGGAAGAAGCCTAAAGTATTTAGATAATACTACTTGTGGTCTACTGCTGTGAAAAGACCCAAAGCTGGCCTGCCATGTGGTTCCAAGGATGAGAATGAAATTTATTCCCAATGCTATAATATATTCCCTTGGGAGTGGGATGTTCTGGAAGAACAAAGTCTTGTTTAAAGTTTTTAGGTTGGACAAGGCCTCCCATTTCTGTCAAAGCCCACGTCATTAATAAAGAAATCATTGCAACGTTTCAGCCCTGAGGAAGCCACGGGGAGGCAGTAGAGTGTGGTGGTTACACTCATAGTTTGTCCTTGGGTTTTGCATTATTTTAAGGAAAAGCATAATGCTAATTTTAGTTTCTCATCTTTGTAGATAAAATGGGGTGTTACAATAGCATGATGTACAACAGCCAAACTTCTGATGACTTATTTTGATTCATTCAAACAAGAAACCATGAGAGGTGCTTTAAGATGTGCAATGATGGACAAGCATGTATCTTGTCCTCCAGAAGTTTATAAAATGGAAATATGCGTGTTGATTCTTAGTGTTCTAACAAGCAGAGATAACCATATCACTATGTCCTCTTATTACAACCATTTTTACCTTTGTTTTGCCATTTGTATTGTCTCCAACCTGACTTTTCAGTTCAGAAGTTCAACCTTTATTCCCACCATTACTCATCCAAAATCACTTCCCCTATCTAAAATCATTGCCACCCTTAGTTGCATTAGTGTTAATGCAACAGGAATACAATATGTAGAACTCCACTTGTCACCCCATCTTTAATGACCCTGATGTATTATCAACCCTTAAGAAATCGGTGAGTGAAAAGACAACATCACTGATTATGCCTAGGAGGTAGTCATAAGGGCAAAGTTTACTACTACTAACTGCAGGTAAATACCACTTCATCTCCTATTTCCAGTAAAAATTACTGTAGTCATGAGTTGTAGTCATGCTATTTTGGTTACAACATTTTAAAGTATTCTTTTTTTTTTCTTTTTCTAGACTAGTCTTTTCCCAAAAGTATATACAGAGTGCTTTATCTTGGGAAAATTCTGCAAAAAAATGAATTTCTTGGAAAATTCTAAATACCAGAGTCCCTTCTTGAAGATTCACAAGATAAATTAATATATTACTGACTCTCATAACAAGGGAAGCTGTTTATCTTTGTTTAAGCATTTCCTAAGTTTCTTTGACCATTGGACTCTCTCCTGCCCATATATGTATTTTTAATTTTTTTTATTATTATGTTTATTTATTTTGAGAGAGAGAAAGACAGAGTGCAAGTGGGGGAGGGGCAGAGAGAGAGGGAGACACAGAATCCGAAGCAGGCTCCAGGCTCTGAGCTGTCAGCACAGAGCCCGACGCAAGGCTCGAACCCATGAGTGTGAGTCCAAGTCAGATGCTCAACCAACTGAGCCATCCAGGCGCCCCTCTTCTGCCCATATTTAACTGACAACTGTGAATATCCCTCAGAACTTAAATTTCCAGGAAGCACTCTGGTAAATATTTTTCTGGAACTGACATTGGATAGAATCAGTTCAGATGAATGTTTCATGTTCCCAAAGATTGAAATCCCTAATAAGCTCTAGGAAGAGGCCCTGGCACCACAACTTGAGTTAAGAAGGGAAGGATTTCTAGGAATCACAAGGCCATCTGATCAGTGATAGACTCCATTTGCTTATGGGGATTGCTGAGATTGACAAAAACCTGGTTGTGCTGTGGATGTAGCTGGAGAACCCCCCTGGTAGGACATCCTTACCTCTGCTGTGTTTCTGGTCAGTGCTCCAAGGCTGTTCAAGGCACTTTCATGGTGTGGCTACAACTTGAAATAGTGTGAATGCTGAGCCAGATTGTCAGACACCTCTAAATTTAAAACAATTTTCTTCTTCTTCTTCTTCTTCTTCTTCTTCTTCTTCTTCTATCTTCTTTTTAATCCAGGTATTCCACAACCAAAACAAAACACCAAAATCTTCCTTTACTTTCTCTTTTGAAAGGGTATGGCTTTGTCAATCCATTTCGTTATGGCTGACTTCTATTTTGTAAAAAAAAAAAAAAAAGGCAATTTAAAGTTTTATAAATTGTTGCTGTTGGAGGTATGCAGATTTGGCAGGAGAGCATAGATCTGACACATGGTAGTGTAAATATAACGTTACCCTAAGTAATGCAAGGTTTAGAAATATACAAAGCTAGCATTATTAAATAGTTACAACCTTTTATGGCTTAAACAGTTACTTGCAAGTTCCTTTGATACAAAATTCTCTTGAGGTGTTGGCCTGCTGGGATTGCTCACAATCTGTGCATATAGTGCCCTCTATTTACACAAGATGGTGGGAATTCTTTGGTTTTTACATGAAGGAGTTACATAAATGTCTTTGGATCAGGGCATGAGTAACACTAGCATTATGAAGAAGGAAAGACACATAAAGTTTATGCACATAAAAATAAATCATATCCCTAAGATGGTTCTTCATCTGTGTTCACCATTTGTCTCTTTCCCTCTCCTTCTGCCATGAGATTCTGTCTTATCTGATATAGTTCATAGCATGAAAATCCTGGCAAATATGTAAAAATAAAAATATTAAATAATGCACAGTTACATAAAGAAGAAAAAGGGCCAATGCCCCTAAAGTTCAAAGCAAATGAAGAAAGTCTGTGCTAATGTAGAAAGCAAGGGAATTGCTTACTTCCTAAACGATAAAGAAGCCAAATCATCACAGTGATATAATTTAGATGTTTCTGCTACATTTAGAGTGGACATATTTGTCAATTTAATAGACTCTTTCCGTATCTGTCGCCCAAGGAACAAAACTGTGGAGCTGGCTTCAATGTAGAAAAGCCAAAATAATGTCTAAGCAATAAAAACAGGATGGGTGCTTGTCAAATTCTTTGACAATCAAATGCCCTACTCGCCCCCTGTTCTGCCCTATTTAAGAAGATCAGTTCAACTCTGGAGTAAGAGTTCCTACTGAAAGGCCAAGGAAGACATGTGGCGGGCCCACCAAGAGCCTGGGAAGCTGTTTGGTGTGACACATCTTTGGAGGCAGCTGGGCAGAAAAAACACGCTGAAGCTGGAATGTGCCTGTTGCTTCTTTGTGCACACCTTTCTTTGGTGGGCAGTTCTAGGGTGTCCTCTGTCTCCAAGCACGCTGTGAGCAGTAGCTGAGGGACAGCAAATCCCAAATGCTATCTCTGAGAGGAGCTAGAGAATATTGTACCTATAATAGGGGGAAAACACTTGTGTGTTCTATACCCGTGAAAGATCCGGGTATCTTAGATGCAAGAACTTCTTTGGTACTCCCTGGAAGTGATTACAAAGAGCATATCTCAGCCAGGACTTATTATTTAAGTAAAGCTCTGTGACCTCTACTAGATTTAGGGGGCCGCTCAGTGAACTTGGAGAAGGTGATTCCATGCTCATTGTTTTCCTGATGACAAGCAGTCATAGAACGCATGCCTGGGATGTTTCCCTTCTTTTTAACACAGAAGAGGTAATTTTTCAAAACTTGATCTTTTCCTTATTTCTCTGGGTTTGGGGGCCCTTGAAATAAACATCTGAGGTGAGAACATTAACTGTGGGAAAGGCCAGACCCAACTGAATAAGAGCTTTCACAATGGGCTCACCTACATGGTAAGATGTCTGTCCAGAGTCAGATGCCTGTACAGCTACCTTCTCAACTTCATATTCATTCATGATCCCACTGTCATTTAAAGTGCCATGTTCACTGGCTACAGAATGGTTTTTCTCTACTTTTTCTTTTTGATCAAAAACAGGAAATAAGTTTGCCCCTAAACCTCTCAAAACCAGAAACAAACCTAAAGAAGGGGAAACAAACAAACAAACAAACAAAATATGAACTCTGTGAGCAGAGAAGGTCTTTATGTTCAGAGTAGAGACGTTTTAACAAATAGCCCCAGACTAGAATTGGCTTGTTGGCATTTATTGTAATTTACTGATTCTATTACTCGGCTGCAGTCCTCCAACTGGATAATGTGGAGTCATTCTTTGTTTCTGGTAATGACAAAGATCTGCAAGGAATATTCTCTCTCTCTTTAGGTAGCTGATTGGTAAAAATTTCTGATGCTTCACCAATGACAGGTGAGCACTATATGATTTATGAAACAAAGCTGAATTTTACTTAAAATATTCTTCGACAGGGGCGCCTCGGTGGCTCAGTCTGTTGAGCGTCCGACTTCAGCTCAGGTCATGATCTCACGGTTCGTGAGTTTGAGCCCCGCATTGGGCTTTGTGCTGACAGCTCAGACTCTGGAGCCTGCTTCTGATTCTGTGTCTTCCTCTCTCTCTGTCCCTCTCCTCCTCATGCTCTGTCTCTTTCTCTCAAAAATAGATAAACATTTAAAATTTTTTTTAAAAAATAAAAAAAATATTCTTCGACGATCAGGTAAAAATACCACTTTTGATTTTTAAAAATAAATTTAGTTTTATAAAACATGTTTTTCGATTTACTACAGACCTATGCAACTATAAAAGCTACTTTGTGTTTTTCTCTTTAAGTATGTGTTTGAATTACATTGCTGCTTGAGATCTTCAGAAAAATCAAGTGGGGATAATTTCTACTGGAAGATGAAAAATTTGAGTTGTCTGTGTTTCCATATCAGTTGTCATAATAAACTTAAATATATCTTGAGTCTGACTTCTACAGGTGTGTTATGTAAAAGTTCTGTTCATAGTTATTCCTTACCCCATCGAAAGAAACTCACAGAGTCTCCTTGGTATAAAAACAAATACTTTACTGAATTGGTAAAGACTGATGACTTTCAGCCCTAGTGTGAACAGACACTGCACGTGGCTGCTCTCACCACTTTTTAAAACCATTTTTAAAAATAAGATGAATTTTAAAATATTATAAAAGCATATATAGTATACTCAAGTAATCTTTATTGTTTCATTTTAAAAGACAAATATAGGCACAGAGACATGCAGTTTGATTAGTCGCACAGAAAAGGAAGACATAGGGAAGAAATTAGTTGTCATGGAAAACTTTCTCATCTATTGAGAATTTTTATTCAGGTACTGGAAAGTTTAAATGTTGTGATATACACAACTTAATTCAGAAGATATAGTTAAAAAATTTTTTTTAATGTTTATTTTTGAGAGGGCACACAGGTGCACACACACAAGTGGGGGAGGGGCAGAGAGAGAAGGAGTGAGAGAGGATCCCAAGCAGGCTCCACACTGTCAGTGCAGAGCCCCAACGTGGGGCTTGAACCCATGAACCATGAACTCAGGACCTGAGCTGAAGTTGGACACTCAACTGCTGAGCCACCCAGGCGCTCCTAAGATCCACTTTGCATCTACCAGCATTTCATTAAGCAGAAGTAGTCAAGTAGTAGGCAAGAAAACAATTTCCTTTCCTCCTAGCCATTGTATTTTCTTAAGGCAAAAATGGAATTCAGGAATAAAAGAAAATAAATCCAAATGATCTAAAATAGTGATAATGACATTTTACACTTGTTTTGCCTTTGCAGCTTATAGAGTACTTTTCCATTTATTATCCCATTTAATTTTCCCAATTGTTCCAGGAGAAATAATTGTTTGGTACTTTATGGTTGAGGGAACTGAATGTAGGAGAAACTAAATAAATTATACTAAATGTACAAACAAAATAACTAGTACCTCAGAAACACTTGTGTTTCTAAGGTATTAAAAGGCAGATATTTCTGGCAAGACATTTGTTTTCCCACATCACATGAGCAATGACTCAGTGTTCAGTACAATAGTGACCACAGTCCTCTGAGCTCTGGTCATTTGGCTCAACAGTCACATATTATGCTGTATATAAATATGCTACTGCCACTTGATCTTCAATGGGGAATAATAGCTACTTTTTTCCCTTGACCAACCTGTCCCATTACAGTATTTCAGCAAGAAGTACTTAAACAGAAGTGAAATATTTCTAAATAAACTGAGCCAAGAGGATTCCTTCTTCAACTGGAAAAATTCGCTTCCTAGCACACAAAATGAGCATCTCTAAAAGGTATGGCATAATTGAAAGCCTATTGAAATCAATAACATGCAGCAAATGGACGAGACTTGGTTCCCCATGTGTTATATAAAAATTAAATTAAAATACAAGGTTCAATACAGTGTTCAATCTACTATTTTTAAGCTCTTTCACCAAAGTTCTATAAGCTTGAATCTCACAAAAAGAGAAAGGGTTATATACCAGGCTGTACAGAAATGAGAGATTGGTAGAATTTATACAACTAGAAGATTAGATTTATTTTTTATTTCAAGAATTGCATTTGTAGTTTGCACAGTCTGTTAAAAAGTTATGGATGCCATCAATTTTTCATTGTTCAAGTGATTTGTAAGTAATTCCATGGTTCCAGTAAAATTGCATCATGTGCTATAGTTTGTAATTTCCTGTGTGTACACACCCAGATTTATTTGCCTGATTTCCATTCCCAGATTTTATTTATTGAAGGTTAACTATGCTTAAGGTCAGATGTTTATTTTCTATTTTCTGTTGAGAAAAATAAATCAAAGAGAAAAATATGATTGCCAAAAATAATAAATAAATAAATAAATAAAATCAAATAAAAAACAACCAAACACCAATAAACTCCAGATTTCTCAGGACTAAAAACTATCCCACATAGACTCAATTTCAGGATATGGCACTGTACTCTCAGGTCAGTCTTACCCCTGCTCTCTGCCAGGTTCCTCCTTTATCCCTAAAGTAATGATCACTCAACCTAACCTGAACTCAGCTCTTGGTACAGTAGGCATGACCCAGAAGACCTCCCTTCTGTTTATCTGCCAACAGGATTTAAAGTAAAACCAAGGCTGAAGTCAGGAAATGAGTCCTCTAAATAGTTGACTATTCTTGTAGTTAAGGCTTAACCTTGTCAGTGCCAAAAAGTAGGAAATTAGCTAATATTGTTATTTTTATTATTTTTCTTTTTAAAAAAGTGTTTATTTATTTTGAGAGAGAGACAAAGAAAGAGAGAGAGAGAGAGAGAGAGCAGTGGAGGGGCAGAGAGAGGGAGAGAGAAAATCCCAAGGTGTCAGAGCAGAGCTCTGAGCCCATGAATGTGAGATCACGACCTGAGCCAAAATCAAGAGTCTGACGCTTAACCGACTGAGCCACCCAGGTGCCCCAAATAACATTCTTTTTAATTTATTTTTAATTTATATTTTTAAAATGTTTACTTATTTTTGAGAGAGAGAGAGAGAGAGAGAGAGAGAGGCAGACTGCAAGTGGGGGGAGGAGCAGAGAGGGAGGCAGAATCCGAAGCAGGCTCCAGGCTCTGAGCTGTCAGCACAGAGCCCGATGTGGGGCTCGAACCCACGAGCTGTGAGATCATGACCTGAGCCCAAGTTGGATGCTTAATCGACTGAGTCACTCAGGTGCCCCAACATTCTTTTTTAAAAAGCACTATCACACTTCTTTGCTCCTGTAGGCAGAATATTGTGAATATAATCTAACCTTTTCTTGTTATGGGAGCAGGATGCATGGGAAGCTGTTCTGGTGAAATGGAAAGAGAACTGGGCTGGGAATCAGAAGCCCTGAGCTCCTTTAGGCCTGTGACACTTTCTAATTGTGTAGGTTGGATTTGTGTCTGTGCCTTAGTTTCTTTCTTGTAAAAGCAGAGCCAATAGCACATTTTACTAGGTTATTGAGAAATCAATGAAAGAATTTGTGTAAAAGTTGTCATGGCCACACCTGCTACATTCTAACAAATGTGGCTGATTTGTTGTGTTTTTTTTTCTGAATCCTCTCTCTCTCTCTCTCTCTTTTTTTTTTTTAAGTTTATTTATTTATTTACAGAGATTGAGAGAGAGAGGGAGAGAGGTAATGAGTAGGGGAGGGGCAGAGAGAGGAAGATAGAGAGAATCTCAAGCAGGCTCCATGCCATCAGCACAGAGCTGGACACGAGGCTCCAGCTCATGAATCGTGGGACCATGACCTGAGCAGAAACCAAGAGTCGGACGCTTAACCGACTGAGCCACCCAGGTGCCCCTGAATCTTCTCTTTTTTATAATCAGCTTACTTTAGGGTCCTTCGGCCTTTGATGTAGAGGTGGAGAGAGTACATGCAGCTACAGAATCTCTGTGTGGACTCAGTTTTCTCCACAAGCCTCATGAACCCATGGCAGGCTGAAACACCCAGCTCTCTGTTTCTCCCACGGCTTTCTCATCTTCCAGAAAAACCCTGGAAACTTGCTCCCTTCAGTGAAGCTATCCTCTGGTATTTCTTCATCACCAGCAGAGTGAGGACCTGCGTCCTCTAGCATCATCTGTTTCCACCACACTGTGTGCTCATGGGTGGGAAGGATGAGTGCAGGAATGTTCTTGGAAGGAGTGCCTTCCAAAGCGCCCCAATCTTCCATCATTCAAACCATGTGATCCTCACAGACACCAAGCCAAATATTTTTCCATGCCTCTCTGTGGGACTCAACATTGTACGTAATTCCAGACATGCACAAGTCAAAAGGGGCTGCAGTCTTCATAACTGACCCTCCCAGTACAGGGCCCCACCCTGAGGGGAGAATGCTGGGAGCAGCGTCAAAGCTCATCACAATGTGGACACAAAAAGGCCACGGAAAGGAAAAATCCAGAGCCAGGTGAAGGAGGCAGGAAATCTTAGGACCCCACACAAAAGCCACACAGACAGGCAGCTCGTAGAGCGAGCAAAGCTATGGTGAACTGTGCCTCATTCTTTTAAAACTAGCTCAGGAAAACTAGTTGTACATAAACATGAGTATCATGATGGTATCGAGGGAAAACCACACACAAAACCGTTGTAAATAAAGATATGAGCAGATCGACATCTATGCAGACTTAGAGCCTTTTTTTTTTTTTTAACGTTTATTTTTGAGACAGAGAGAGACAGAGCATGAACGGGGGAGGGGCAGAGAGAGAGGGAGACACAGAATCGGAAGCAGGCTCCAGGCTCTGAGCCATCAGCCCAGAGCCCGACACGGGGCTCGAACCCACAGACCGTGAGATCGTGACCTGAGCTGAAGTCGGTCGCTTAACCGACTGAGCCACCCAGGCGCCCCACTTAGAGCCGTTTTGGATGAAGATGATAGTGTTTCGATGTTCTCTATAGTGTAAGATGTATCTATACGTGTGACCACTATGTCACTAAAATAAACAAATGCTTCTTAAATTTAATGATCAAGACTGCTCAACCTAATGTAACACGTATGGTGAGAACATCTCATTCCAAATGAGATATCATAAAGGAAATTCAGGTCTCTAAATGTGAGCACCAATATATTAATAACTCCACTCCAAAGGAGGAAATTTCATGTGTTAGATCCAAGCAACAAGTGGTGTTGGAATTTTATCCCTTCCAGAAACACATGCTAGTTGGCATCTGAGGCCATCTGTAGTTATGAGAGTTATTTTAAAAGTTCATTCAAAATAAGCTGTGTAAATAAGATGGTGTATTTTCCTACTCCATGGATCCTAAGTTTTACAGTTTCCAAACCCCACATGTTCTATTGAACATGCTTTTCATACATTTCACAAGAAATGTTATATAATAATCTTTTTGAATACGCTTAGGATATCATCAAAAAGTAGGCTAATTTGCACCTGCAATTAGCTTTTCTTATGTTTCAGGCCAGCTCTGATGATGTTTCTTTTTTTTTTAATAACTTTTTTTAATGTTTATTTATTTTTGAGAGAGAGAGAGAGCAAGCAAGTGGAGGTGAGGCAGAGAGAGAGGGAGACATAGAATCTGAAGCAGGCTCCAGGCTCTGAGCTGTCAGCACAGAGTCAGACACGGGGCTCAAACTCATGAACCATGAGATCATGACCTGAGCTGAAGTCGGACGCTTAATTGACTGACTCACCTAGGTGCCCCTCTTTTTTTTTTTTTTTTTTAAGTTTATTTATTGGGAGAGAGAGAGAGAGCGAGCACATATGCATGCAAGGGAGGGACAGACAGAGGGAGAGAGAGAATCCCAGGCAGGCTCCATGTTGTCAGCCAGCAGACCAATGCCTGGCTTGATCCCATGAACCATGAGATCATGACCTGATCCAAAGTCGAGTTGGATGCTTAACGACTGGCCAGGCACCCCTGATGATGTTTCTTTACTATTCACCTACTTATTTCTTTTTGAAATAATTGTTTTTTTTCTAATTGAAAAAAATATACATCCAAGTCTTATATAATTTTCTTGAGGAGTTCCAACTGTCCACACAGGAAGGATGATTAAGTACTATTATTAGTGGGCATTATTATAAAAAATCTCTATGTATTAAATTAATTTTAATAAAAACAAGTTCAATCTTTTCCTTTACAATATTTAAGCAAGTTAAAAAGTGGGATAGGATTTTCTTTTTATTTTTGTTTTGTACAGAATTATTAAAAGCATAGTCTTTTCTTTTTAGTGATAAGAATGTTAGACAACATGGAATTTTAATCCCATTTGCACAGTTTTCTTTCCTTTCATAAGTTCTGCTTAAAACATTAATAACAGGCATAATAGGAGCATCCAAGGCCATTCTAAGTGTTTCAAGGCTGTCTGGGCACACTTGTGTCTGCCCCAGGGTAGGGTTCTGTACCTCTTGACCAAAATATTGGAGGAGAAAAATCAATCTTAGTTGATTTACTATTTATTTTGTGCTGAAATTGTACATGTGAAGAAGAAAGCAGATGTCTGGGAGATTGAGGATCTCAGCCCTCTTTTCTGGATGAAATTCTGCACATGGTTGATATCCAAACACCTCGGGTACATCAGCACTGGGGCCACAGGGGCGTTCTGGCAGTAGAGTGGTGGGAAGGACATCCAGGCGAACAAATGTTCAGTGGAATGTGGGGTAATATTCTAGTGACATTGGAGAGGCCAGCCTAACTCCCTAGGCAGTAGCAAACCTTATTTTTCATTCCTACATGCGAGAAAACCAGCTGAAAATAACCAATAATTGGCATCCTGTGACTCTGAACAGTAGTGGAAACCATAATTTTTACTAGTTTAGATACATTTCACCTTAAAAAATCTCCACTTAAGAGTCACCAGGTCAGCAGCCATTCTCTAGTCCTTTTGTGAATTCACTGAGTAGTGCCCTAATGAACACTTGGGGAAGTGTGCCCCTCTTTAGTGCATCTGTATGACTCTGGTCCTACTGGCCGAATGTTGGATTGCCAAGAGTCACTTAATGTTTATTCTCAAGTTTATTCAGTTGCATTTTTTATTTCTAATTGCATAATTTAGTAAAGCATCCTATAAATGTATAAAATATGAGTGTGAAAGGAGCTGTCATTTCTATGAAAACCAAGTGTGTATGTGCTTTAGGAAGACTAAAAAAGTGAAATTGCTTAAATATAAAACTGCTGTTTAATTAGGCACTAATGATGATCTGGCTCTTATTAAAGAGCCTGGCTTTAAAGTATGGACAAATACACATGTGCATGTTTTAGGTTAAAATAAAATGTTAAATATTATTATTTTTTTTAGGTTTAAGGTTAAACATTATTTGCTTTATGATTTTCCACTTCAAATTAACTTTATTTAAAAATTTTTTAATTTTGTTTATTTTGAGAGAGAGAAGCACAAGCAGGGGGAGGGATAGAGAGGGAGAGAGAGAATCCCAAGCAGGGTCCGTGTCAGCGCAGAGCCCGACAAGGGGCTTGATCTCACAAACTGTGAGATCATGACCTGCGTGGAAATCAAGAGCTGGATGCTTAGCTGACTGAGCCACCCGGTTGCCCCTAAATTGACTTTAAAAATAAACCAGCTATTGGCTCGTTAGTAGCTCACTAGGGGGCATCCTCCACACTTTATGCAGACTGGATCATTGTGTGTCCTTTTGGATTTATTGGATGAGGCACTTTGTGTTGGTGCTTGTGCAGGAAGAACTGAGATACTGGGTGGGGGGAGGGGTCTCTGGCGTTTATACTCCCACCACATGAGGTGGGATGGCAGAAACTTTCCCCGGGGTCGTTCAGTGGTCAGAACACTTAAGAGGCATAAGTCAGCTCTACCCGTGGTGCTCTGATTCTCCACTATATAGAATCTCAAACTTTACAAAACCTTGAATAGCTATAAACACGAGAGCTGCCTTGCAAAGCAAAGCAAAGCTAACATTCATGTTTGCTGAAGTTTCAAGGGCACTGAATGTTTTGACTTATTTTTTTTTCAGGTTTTAAGCTGAAACTATAACTTTATTTTTTCTAAGTTATTTATTTATTTTGGGAGAGTGAAAGCATGAGCGGAGGGCAGGGGGGCAGAGAGAGAGGGAGAGAGAGAATCCTCAGTAGGCTCCCCACTGTCAGCACAGAGCCCTCCGTGGGGCTTGAACCCATGAACCATGGAGATCATGACCTGAGTTGAAATCAAGAGTTGGATGCATAACTGACTGAGCTTCACAGGTGTCCCTGAAACTATAGCTTTACATGTAGTATTTTTCCAGGGGAGGCTTTCCCATACTATACAAATATGTTTAAATGGGCCATGCCCAGAGGGAAGGGGGCAAAGGTAATTCTGCAACCCTGTAAAAATAAAATAAAAATTTAAAAGAAGCAGAATGGGTATGTCATATATAATTGTCAGTTTAATAGTAGACTAGTTTGAGAAATACAAGCTAGCCAAAAAGTTATTTATCGGCTCACAATAAATACAACTTGAATGACTAACTTTATTTACTATTGCTCTTGGAATCTGCACAGTCATTACAGTAGTGACAATGACTGTTGGAAGTGACTACAGATACTTCAAACCTGCATTTCCCTATTATTCTCTTGTTGTGGGCAGATATGGAAAATATTAACTACACTGAAGTGGGGAGATGGGACAGGCTCTTGGAATGGAAAGGAATTCCTCCCTCAGCAACTCATGTAAATTGTAATAATTTCAAAGACGCCAACATCTGTCGAATATTCACAACAGGAGCCTGCAGACAATAAATATAGTACTTTTAAACCAGCCAGGGTTTTGAGCCTGGTCTGAGAGGATAAAATATTTCATCAATCACTGTGTGGTCTATTTGTAGCTTTAATTGTTTCATTTTTCATTTCTTAAGAGACATGCTTCTCACAAAAGCACAGTTAATAAAACATTTATTTTTATTGTTTTACTGGAGATAAACTCAAAGTGTCCAATGGACTTCTGTAATCCTTTAAAATCAACCACCAGTGAATCACTCTCATTTTATGTCCAAGTGACCTAAAAGTCTGCCTTGTTTTTTCTGTTTGAATCTGACCAAAAATGGGTATTAAGAAAAAAATTCTCAAACATTTCCTTTCATCCTATATTTTTTCAGGTAAACACAGTGTGCTCATTTTCTCCCCACAAGAGGGCTATGTAAAATTGTTAAATGTTAGTTCATTGTTAAAGCCAAAATATGACCTTAGAGTTGAAATATTTTCTGATCGCTATAGCATAGCATTTTAAGAATGTAAAAATCAACATAATTCCACCGATGTACGACAGAGCTCTAACCTTTTGGTAAACTGCCTCCCAGCAAAAGAATATGATTCTTCATAAACCTTTTCACATGTCTTCTATTCCTTAATAAAAACATGAGGCTTTGTTCTGACTTTCCCTTTGGAACTTCTGTTTCTTGTGATCTTTAGGAAAGTTCATGGTGGCTAATTTTGTGTGTACTGTTTTAAGTTGGCAGTCATGGTGAATATTAAGTAATTGATGAATAATTCACTGGTGCAGAATATTGCCCCAAAGAATAATTTTTAAAAATTCCTGTGACTGTAGGAATGATAATTTTTTTTTAAAATTTTTTTAATGTTTTTATTTATTTTTGCGACAGAGAGAGACAGAACATGAGCAGGGGAGGGCCAGAGAGAGAGGGAGACACAGAATCGGAAGCAGACTCCTGGCTCTGAGCTGTCAGCACAGAGCCCGATGCGGGGCTTGAACCCACAGACTGTGAGATCATGACCTGAGCCGAAGTCGGACGCTTAACCGACGAGCCACCCAGGCGCCCCAGGAATGATAATTTTTTTTTTCAACGTTTTTTATTTATTTTTGAGACAGAGAGAGACAGAGCATGAACGGGGGAGGGGCAGAGAGAGAGGGAGACACAGAATCGGAAACAGGCTCCAGGCTCCGAGCCATCAGCCCAGAGCCTGACGCGGGGCTCGAACTCACGGACCGTGAGATCGTGACCTGGCTGAAGTCGGACGCTTAACCGACTGCGCCACCCAGGCGCCCCCGGGAATGATAATTTTTAAAACCAAGCTTTGAGAACATCTTGGTAGGAGCTTTAGAAAATAGAGCCTCAATATCTTAAGTGAAATATGTTATTCTATTATATACACCTAGTGGTATATGTGCTTTGGGCATCTACAAGTGTGGGACTGAATTAGAGAACTCAAATGTGGCCAATCTGTGGGGTCCAGGATCCTGCTGAAAAGGCTTCTATGAGTATCACAGTATGTAATAGAGGAGATAGTTCAGGTTGACTATAGTCTCATGTATTTTAGTCATCAAGTCTCCACATGTTCAAGGTCAATTGTATTCTTTACTGGAATTTTGAGATATGGCCACCAAGAAAAGTCATCACTGAGATACAAAGATTGTCTGAGAGTCCTACAGCAATGAGCTTTTCCTAAGGATGAAGTAAAGCCACAACTATCACCGCGTTTGATTTACTGCATCCCAATGAAAGGTGTGAGGAGAGCATCAGAACACTTTACCTGGGGAAAAATATAAATACATACATGTTCTAAAATGCCTTAAATTCCAAACATGGCAGTAAAGTATTTTCTCATTTTATTCTTAATCTAACATGACATGGTAGGGCATCTTAATTGCTTTCAAATGACTTCAAAAAAATCTTCTTCAAGCAGTGAGAAACCTAGATTTCCCATTAATAATGCATTGGAATACCTGTTCTGAGAGTTTACTGGTGTATTTTTGACAACCAATTCTTGTTCACCTGCATATGTGTGTTTGACCGAGTGTCATTGAGTAATGTGTAGCAATAGAAACTTTTACAGGAAAACACCAAGAATTAGTAGTAAGGTAGAGTTACGACATTCACAACAGACTTGAGCACTGAGCAAAAGATGGGGAGTCCAGGATCCATACCACCTCCAAGGAGATGTTCACTGCCCCCCCCCCCCCCCACACACACACATACACACACTGGGAGGGCTAGTGAGTGAACCTGAGAAGCACACAGTCCTAGGGCACTTATCTGAGGGCTGTTCTGTAGTGGTAGATCACTTCCCGGTTCTGACCTTGGTCCTTCAGGAAATTGGCACAGTTGTAGTGAAACTTGGCATTGTGGGCAGAGTTTGAACTCCAGACTTTACATTAATACATTTTTTTTTTTAAGAGAGAGAGAGAGAGAGAGAGAGCGGGCGCAGGTGGAGCGAAGGGCAGAGAGATAGGGAGAGAGAGAGAGACAATCTCACGAGGGGCAGAGAGAGAGAGAGAGAGAGAGAGAAGCAGGGCCCACCTGCAGCAGGGCTTGTGTTTACCCGAAGCAGGGCTCGAGCTCACCTGATCGGGGACTCAAACCCACGGATTGTGAGATCATGACCTGAGCAGAAGTCAGATGCTTAACTGAACCACCCAGGGGCCCATAAATTAATACATTTAAAAAAAAAGGCAGGATAGAGTAGTATTTAATAATGTTGTTAACTTTCTTTTAAAACATTTTCCTTTTGGATCTGTATTTGAAATAGTTTTTTATCTACCCAAATTAGAACCATCAAAATTTGTGCTGTGAATCATCTGAGATACTAGTACGTGCCTATATGGAAAATGATGAAGGCATGTGTGCACATCTGAGCGATTGTGCTACCTGCATAGGAACAAAATGCTCTCAGCATGTAGACGTAAAGGTTTATTTGTGCCAGAGACACACCCGGAGCCCCAGCAGGGCTCTTTCACCTCTCCTGAGGCATCTCTGAGCACAGCAGAGCTCACTTATAGACGGAGAGCCCATCATACAGCCAGGGAAACATGTAACTGTCAATCCGCAGGCCAATGTGGCTTTCCCAACTTAGGGTGCAGCGGGGTGACAGTGAGACGACTGCAGCGAGGCTAGACCGTGCAGAGGGTAAGGACAGGCACACACCCTGCTGGAGGAGCCCAGATTAGGATGCCCTTTTTTCCCTTTATGTCTGTCCATCTAAAAGGGCAGGCTTCTTAGTCATGGAGATTTGAGGAAATAGCCTCAGCTCGTCTTTGTGAGCACGATAAAGCACAAACAAAAAATTTTAAAAAGATTAAAGGGTTTTCATAAGAGGAGAATAACCCCATAACCACAGCCTTCAATACAAAGCATGAAATAAGAGGGGCACCTGGGGGGCTCAGTCTGTTGAGCCTCTGACTTTGGCTCAAGTCATGATCTCATAGTTTGTGAGTTCGAGCCCCACGACAGGCTGTCTGCTATAAGACTGTCAGTGAAGAGACCGCTTCAGATCCTCTGTCCCCCTCTCTCTGTCCCTCCCACCTTGTGCTCCCCCTCCCCCTCCCCACCCCCACAAAGAAAAAGCATGAAATAAGACATAATGTGTGGTGCCCCCTTCTTCTCTGCCTTCTTTTCCTTTATCCTTTCCCACTATTCTAGTTTCCTTCAGTGTGGGAAACCATGCAATTTGTGTGCAAGACTGTCACTCTGCAAAGTCACTGCTCCCTCCTTTGCATGCACAGTTTCTCAGCGGTACCTTTTGGAAAGAAAACACATTCCAGACCTAGGGGTGTGCACTGGGACTTGGAAAGTTCATTGATAACTCAATAACGATGGGTAGTAAAGTTGGGCTTGGCCTGGCCAACAGTACAAACAGTAGAGTTCCAAGTGAACAGAAGGAAAGGAAAGGTGAAGATCTGTACAGACCAGAGCAGAATTATGAACAGGGGGAATATTCCAGAAGCGAGAAGGTTCTAGACAAATTAATTTTCAAGCATTTGAAAATCTGAGTAATTCAACATACGTGCAGGGCCCACTGTAAGCCAGGCACTTAGGCTAAGTGTCACTTAGGGACAGTCAGCTTGCCTGCCCTCAAGGGGCTTAAGGAAGGCAGGGAATATGGACAATTACAAAATGGTTTGTTCAGTGGGGGATCAGGTGCCATGAGAGCAGAGAAGAGGAAACTTACCCCAACACGGGGGCCAAAAAGATCTCCTGAGGGGGAGGTGACACTGAGTGTTTGGGAATGATAGAAATTAGCTTCTGGAGCACATTGGGGATGACAGAGGAGGGCAGAATCCCCTAAGGAGAGGACCTAGAAAAAAGAGAGCCTGGGGTTTTTGAGATACTGCAAGACATTCAAGATGGCTGGATCTTACAAGGCTGAGCCTGGGCATGGGGGACCCTGAGGGGCTTGGGAGTCTCATCAGAGACTTTGGGCTTTATTTGAAGCACAGTGGGAGTGAGTGGAATGTTCTGAACAAAGAAGTGAGAACAACAGTTTAACATTTTGGAACAATTTGTCTGGGAGTTGCTGCAGTAAGGGAGGAGACGGCAAGCTAAAAGCCAGAACCACAGCACTGGGTGTAGAGAGAAGAGGAAGGATTCAGGAAATGTTCAGGAAGCTTGAAATGACAAGACTTGGTGACAGATGATTCCTTAGAGGACAATCTTGTATGCTCGGTTGGTTCTTTCCCTTCCTCCCTCCTTTCTAGTCCCCCTTTTCATACAACTTCCTGAGAATGGAAGAGCATTAGTGCATCTCCCAAAGTCCCTGATTTTTACCTAAGAAATACTTTTCATGAAGATTACGCTCGACTAACTGATGTTATTTACTTCTACCTTTTGTAGCACTGATAAAACAGTTTGTTCTTTCCTTTAATTTTCATGTATGAAAGACACAATAGAAAAAAAACACTATTATTTTTAAAGTTCGTATTTATTAATAAGCCATATCATACTTTAATGAGGACATGAATTTTTCATCTTCTAAATTTCCTTTTTGCACCTCATTTGGTTTGCAGGTTTGATTGTTAGTTCACTTTACAGTTCTTAAGCTAAAAGACAACAGTTAATACTATAGAAAGTTTTGGAATTCTGAAAGTGATTTTGTTGATTTTTTTCCCAAGAGGGTCATATCAGTATTTATGTTTTATTATTTTTTATTAAACTTAAGCTTAGACATTAGAGTTGGTAATAAAGTAATTTGAAAATAAAAATGACTAGGACTAGGTTGTTCATTTGAAGAGACTGTAGTTTTCTGACTTAGAATAAGAGTAGCAGCTAGCAATCATGAATGCCTACTATGTGCCAGATGCTGTTCTAAGCACTTTGCATATATTAATTCCTTTGGTCTTTATAATCTTATCATCACAAGCTATGGGTGAGAAGCCGATGAACAGAGAGGTTGAGTAACTTGCTTAAGGTCACACAGCTGGTAAGTGTCAAAACTGGGATTTCAGCCTAGTACTTCAGCTCAGCCCCTGCTTCCTCACTTTAACTAAGGAAGTGACAATTAAAAAACATTTAAAAAGATGGGCTTATATCTGTTTGGGAAAAAAATTGCCTGGACCTATGGTTGATTAGATTGGAGGTAGAGTCTGAGTGGGAAGCTGGGAAGAAGCTAGAGGAAGAAGTTACTGTTGACAGCCTAGTTTCTGGGCAGTCGTGCCTCTCCAAGATAACATGATGTAATTTCATATTTGGAGCGGGTTGGAGGTGGCCCCCAAAAGATATGCCCATTGGGAATGTGACCTTATTTGGAAAAAAATTGGTCTTTGTAGATGTAGTTAAATTATCTTGAGATGAGGCCCTAGATTATCTGAGAGAGTCCTAATCCAATGACAGTGTCCTTAGAAGAAGAGACGAGACAGAGGAGACGTGTGAAGATTGAGTTGAGTTTGGACTGATGCAGCCACAAACCAACAAACACCAAGGATGGCTAGCAGCTGCCAGAAGCTAGTACAATGCATGGGATGGGTTATCCACCAGAGCCTCTAGGAGGAATCAACCCTGCAGATTCCTTGATTTCAGACTGCTAGCCTCCAGAAAACTGAGAGAAAACATTGCCGTGGTTTTTAGCTACCATGTTTAAGGTTATTTGTTACTGAAGCCCTGGGAAACCAATACAATACTTAATTTAAAGGTAAGATATACAGAGAAATCTTATACCAAGTGTTGGAGCCTGTTGGGGACATGTATTTGGACTATGTAAATTTTTACTGGAATTTGGTTGAAATTTTTATCTGTAAGGGCTTGTTCGCACCTAAGGACTCAGCCAAGGCTGTTGCAGGTAGAAAATACTAATTGGGAGCTTCTGGAAATCTGAGGGAAATAGGAACTGGAAGGGAATGTGGAAGGGAGAGACCAGTGTTGGGGGAAACAGAGTGCTCTGAGACCAACAGATCCCAAACTTATAAATAGCTGCTTCATTGATTTTTGACATACATGAGTTTGCTAGCATTGTTGATATAACTTAAAAATAGTTACGGTTTCTGGGTGCCTGGGTGACTCAGTCAGTTAAGTGTTGGATTCTTGATTTTGGCTCAGGTCATGATCTCATGGTTTGTGAGATGGAGCCCATGTCTGACTCCATACTAGGCGTGGAGCCTGCTTAATATTCTCACTGTCTCTCCCTTGCTTCTCCCCTGCTTGTGCTCTCTCTCTCTCTCTCTCTCTCCCTCAAAAAAAAAAAAAAAGTTACAACTTCTGGAATGAATCAGGGATTTACTCACCAGGGCTGAGTTACTCACCATGACAGTGATAGTAATGGTTTAAAAAATTCTGATTTCTATCTAGAAAAAATTCTACCCCTCTAAATGTAAGTGTGCTTGGTTAAGATGCGTGTTGCAAATACCCCCAAAACCAAGAGCACACTGTATACTCTGTATGTTAGCCAACTTGACAATAAATTATATTTAAAAAAAAAGATGTAGGTTGCAAAGACATCTTAGGCTAGAAGATCATCATCATCTTAATGCGTTTCTATTGATCATTTATTTCTCACTTGGTCAGCATAATTACTCTGATTTATGTTTCAAATGAGGAATACACAAATGGTTCTGAGGAAGCAGGAGAAGACCAGAGCTTTGTTCTGTGATGGCAAGAGGAAGTAATAATATTCACAATAGCCAAGCGGGGTGGGTGGGGTAACTCAAACCCCAAGAACACACTGCTTTCTTATTGTATTCTACGGTAAGCTCCCCCATCATATTTCCCACTACTCTTTTCCTGTCTTTCATTTTACAATGAGCAAAAACAGAATAAAAATGGGATAAATGTAAACCATTTTATGTATCTGTAACTTCTGAGATTGCTTCTCTCTCCAGAGTCAGGCTTCTGTGTTTGCTTTCTTGGGATGGGTTAGTACTTCTAAGGGTTTTAATTGAAATATGCCATTACTGGCATATTTTCTCCATAAGCACATGTAATGGTCATAAATTATTTTAGTAGATCCCAAATCGCTATTATAATTACAGCAAGTCGAGATTCTAATTAAAGCCTTTTCTTCAATTTAGAATCTTAATTCCCATTTCTTATTCACACTACCATGTTGTAGGACTATAAAAGTGGTAGAAAACAAGTGTTGTCAATTGTATCTTTAAGTTTTAAGAATATCAAATTGTTCTTTTGACATTACTGAACAGCAGAGCAGGGGGACATTTTTGAATCCCAGGCAAGAAAGGAAACAGAAAAAAAAAAAAAAAAGTAATATTCAGCCAGTGGCCAAGAAAGGTGGAAAGGAACAATTCATTTCTCTTTAAATTTTGGACCCTCTTTTGACCTGACTCCTAATTTCAACAATGTCTACACTTATAAAAGACTAGTTCTTAAAAGATATTTAATATAAATTAAGCTCCAGTCTAAGTATAACGTTGGTATAGATTCACCCATTTCATTCTGTCACCTATCAGGCAGATGGTATTATTGTGGTCTCCATTTTAAGGTGAAGGATCGGAAACACGGAGAGGTTATTTTTCCAAGATCACAAAGCTAGGAAGTAGCTGAGTAGGAATTTGCACAAAGCTTCAAGTGCTTAGTCATTACATTTGTCTCCTGTCCATGATCAAAATCAGTCCTGAGGTTGAGCCAACACGTTATTTGCAACCAAAAATCATGACCAGGGAACCAGCAGAATTAGGATTTCATACTCAGAGTTTGTATTCACTATAGGAGGAGGTTTATCGCTCTCTCTGGCTCAGGAATTTAGAGTTGAAATAACACAGAGGAATGTGCTTCCTGCAGAGGGAGAAGATAATTTTGGCCAGGGATTGGGAAACTTTCTGTAAAGGGTCAGAGAGTGGATATTTCTGACTCTGCAGACCATATGCTCTCTATTGCTCAACTCTGCCATTGTAGCCTGGAAGAAGCCATAGAGAATACATAAACAAATGGGTGTGGCTAGGTTCCATAAAACTTGCAAAAATTGCTGGAGGACTGGATTTGACCCAAAGGCTATAGTTTGCTTCTCCCAGTCTGAAGCATTAATTTTTGTCCTTAAATTGTGGTAAGGTAAATTCCCTCAGGATCTCAACAACTTTCTCCCAGTGAGTGGACAACTGTTTTATGTGGCCGTGGATGTGGCCTTAATCTTGCTCTCTCCTCCTGATCGATGCCATGGATTCTTAACCTGTGGTCCATGGACACTCTTCAGCAAGTTTCAGAGAGTCCACCAATTGGATACTAAAGAAAATATATTTCCTTTTGTGTCTTTCTTGGTATTTTGAAGAATGTGGATGAAAAATGATCCATTTGAAAGTTAGCATGGGCTGTAATTATACTCAGGTGAAGATGTATAGTCACCTCCATTCCCAGGTTAGGACATCCGATGGTTTCTTGTTGATAGGAGTTAAAGAAAATTCCTTGCAGCATGATTATGAACATTTCTCTTTGCTTACACTGGGTCTAGTTTAGGTTGGAACAGAAAAACAAAAGTTTGTGCATTCTTTGGTTTTTCAGTTAAATATATGCTCAAATCTTGGCTCTTCTCTTACTTGCTGTGCCAATTTAATTTGGTAGATTACTTGCTCTCGCTGAGCCTCAGATTCCTCAGTGTAAAATTGGATTATAAGACTGAGTTAAAATGTGCAAACCATTGGGCACAGCATCCTGATAGAGCGAAGCCCTCATTAGTGGTGTCATGAAACACAGCGCTGGGTTCTTGTGCTTCTTGTATCTAAGGTCCTCACCCATGGAAACTGCTGGGGGGACTGTCATCCTGAACATGTATTAGACAGTGGGGTCCCTTTTGTGCAAAAGAAGCTCATTTGAGAGACTAACACTTGATCAGGATTTGGACTTTTTCCAGGATGAAGGCCTATGATAAGGTATTCTGTAAAATTGCTTCTGGTACTGTCAAACATAACTATCCCTCATAATTAGCGAGGCTGTGGTGAGGCCATATGTCCTAGTCAAGTAGGTTTAGTTTGGAACTGAGGAGGAAAAAGCAGGGCCTTTGTCAGAACAGCATCTTTACCGAAACCATTGACAGTTCTCCCGATTTTCTGAAGCAGATCATGTTGAAATTGGCCTTTGACATGCAAGTAAATGAAATCGCTGACATATGCCAGTATGGCCAACTTTGTGTGCCCCAATCTCTTCTTTTTTTAAAAAAAAATCTTTTTAATGTTTATTTGTTTTTGAGAGAGACAGGGCATGAGAGAGACAGACAGGGGCAGAGAAAGAGGGAGACACAGAATCTGAAGTCAGCACAGAGCCCGATGTGGGGCTCAAACTCACAAACCATGAGGTCATGACCTGATTCAAAGTCAGACACTTAACTGACTGATCCACCCAGGCCCCCCTCCCAATCTCTTCTTCTTAGGACACTAGTCAAACTGGATTAGAATCCCCCTCCCTCCACAGTGGCTTTGTTTTAATTTAATCACATCTTTAAAGGCCCAAATACAATCACATTTTGAGGTGAATTTAAGGGGGGGACACAATTCAGCCCACAGTCTCCCATTTCTTGTCTGTTATAAGCCAGCTTCCTCAATGGTCCCTTTAATTCTGTAAGCTTCTCCCACCCTTGCAATATGTTCTTCTTACTTAAGTTATCCAAAGTCGGCTTTTTTTTTACTTGCCACTAATGCACACCCACTGTAGTGTAGACTGACAAATGTTCCCATGGGATTATGTAAACCCCGACGTGGTGGAGAAGTATGACGTAGAAAGGTTCAGGCTTTAAGAACTAGTTTTTCTTGTCTAAAGTTTATTGAATCAAAATCTCTTTTCAATGGCAGCTGGTGAGAGAGACACTGATGATACTGGAATGACTGGGATGAGCTAATGAGACACTTGTGAATGGAATTACCAGTAACATTATCTTCTTCAACATTTGCACTTATAATCCTGAGTTGCCAAAGCAAAGCTGGAGGTATTATAATTCCTCCAGTATTCCTCCTGGTATTATAATTCCTCCTGGTATTATAATTCCTCCTGGTATTATAATTCCAGACTTCAAGTTATACTAAAAAGCTGCAGTAATCAAAACACTATGGTGCTAGCACAAAAACAGGCACATAGATCAATAGAACAGAAAACTCAGAAATAAATCCATAATTATATGGTCAATTAATCTTTGACAAAGCAGGAAAGGATATGCGATGGAAAAACACAGTCTCTTCAACAAATGGTGTTGGGAAAACTGGACAGCTACATGCAAAAGAATGAAACTGGATTACTTTCTTATACCATACAGAAAAATAAACTCAAAATGGATTAAAGACCTAAGTGTGAGACCTGAAACCATAAAAATCCTAGAAGAGAGCATAGGCAGTAAGGTCTCTGACATTGGCCATAGCAACTTCCTTCTAGATATGTCTCCTGAGGCAAGGGAAATAAAAGCAAAGATCAACTATTGGGACTACATCAAAATAAAAAGCTTCTGCACAGCCAAGGAAACAACCAACAAAACTGAAAGGCAACCTATGGAATGGAGAAGATATTTACAAATGACATATCTGATGAAGGGCTGGTATCCAAAATCTATAAAGAACTTATACAACTCATCACCCCCAGAGCAAATAATCCAACTAAAAATGGGCAGAAGACATGAACAGACATTTCTCCAAAGAAGACATCCAGATGGCCAACAGACACATGAAAAGATGCTCAATGTCACTTATCATCAAGGAAATGCAAATCAAAATTACAATGAGATATCACCTCACAGCTGTCAGAATGGCTAAAATAAAAAATACAAGAAACAACAAGAGTTGGTAAAGATGTAGGGAAAAAGGAACCCTCTTGCACTGTTAGTGGGAATGCAAACGGGTGTAGCCAATGTGGAAAACAGTATGAAATTTTCTCAAGAAACTAAAAATAGAACTACCCTACAATCCAGTAATCACACTACTGGGTATTTACCCACAAAATACTGAAACACTAATTCAAAGGAATATATGCATCCCTATGTTTATAGAAGCATTATTTACAATAGCCAAGATATGGAAGTAGCCTCTTTTTTTGAGAGAGAGAGAGAGCAGGAGACAGTGCATTCAAGCTTGAATGTGAAAGCAAGAGAGTGGGGGAGGGGCAGAGGGACAGGGGGAGAGAGAATCTTAAGTGGGTTCCATACCTAGTGTGGAGCCTGATATGGTGCTGTTGTCAGCCTAGAGTCAGGGCTTGTTGTGGGGCTCGATCTGCCCATGACATCATGACTTGAGTTAAAATCAAGTGTTGGATGCTGAACTGACTGAGCCACCCAGGCACCCCAAGAAATAGACCCTTATCTATAGAGAACAAACTGATGGTTACCAGAGGGGAGTGGGTGGGAGGATGGGTTAAATAGGTGATGGGGATTAAGGAGGGCACTTGTTGTGTTGAGCACTGAGTGATATATAGAAGTGTTGAATCACTATATTGTATACCTGAAACTAATATAATACTCTATGTTAATTATACTGGAATTAAAATAAAAAATTGCACTTGTTAATTAATTTTGTCATTTACTGTGTGAGTGATAAATGCTGCCTTTTCAGAAATAATCCCATGACATTTTACACACTGCATAGCAGACACAAGTCTTTCTCTGAGAAAACAAGGAAGGAGGAAGAGAGTACAGGGCTGGTGAAATGAAGAACACGCTGTGGATACCATTCCATACGATGGCGATCTTCCCACCAGGGTGAGGCTGGCGCCTGTGAACTCTACTCACGGATCACAGGCACCACACATGCTTCATTTCATTTAATGCTCACAACCAAACTGTGGGAGGATCAAGGTCACCCACAGAGGAGGTGTTGGGGGATGAGGAACAACTTTGCAATGAGAACTGGGAAACGGCCACATCATGAGAGGTGAGCAAGTTTCTGACACAGCTCAGCTGAGGACAAAGAGACCATACTTGTGGGTGGCATCCCATTTTTAAGACATTAGCTAGCAAACCTTGTGGCTTTTTAGTAGGAGAAGGAACATAGATCAGAGGATTCTTGTTTTGTTTTATTTATTCATTTATTTATTTATTTTGTAGGATGCCCCACTATTGGAATTCATCTTGTTGTTCCTGTGGTAAGACTGGGGGTTTGGGAGGAAGACCACACACGTAAAACATTATTTTTATTACACTGTATCAAGAGTATGTGCTATCAGCAAATAATGTATGAATGTTGATGTTGACCTTGTTCAGCAGCTGAGGTAGTGTTTGGCAGGTTTCTCCATTGTACAGTTACTCTTCCCTCCCTTTCCCTACAGCACTCTTTAGAAGGAAGTCACCACACACAGCCTGTACCTAAGGAGTGGGGAGAGGTTTCTTCTCAAGGCTGAGGATTAGCAAATTAAGCACAAGGAAAATCAAGGAATGTTTGTCCTAAAATGACCAATCACCGGGTGCCAGCTGATAAGGGAAGCCAGAGAAACCAGGCAGATAGAATTGGGCAATTCAGTCTTAATGAGGATAAACAGTTAATTTAGCAGGAATAAATGACTGGAGTGGAGTATACATTGGCAGACTGTTGGAGTTGGGGCTGTTAAAAATGATGTTGAAATACAAGCAGAAGCCAGGTGAAGGTCCCTGGAGCTGCAAAAGGGGTGTGACAGAAACCCCCCGGAAACACAGCATGATGGCTGTTCCAAGGAGTGTTTCTACTTTACTACAAGTGTAAGGCTGTGAGTTAACATCGTTATACTTAGAAACAATTTCTGCCGCATAAAAATTTATCAGGACTTGAAAAAAGTTTTCACGTCCTTATAAAGCAACTAGACTACAGATCACAGTTTAACACTCTGCAATATTCTTTTAAAAAATGTGCATTTTTATTTCTTCTTTCTGCGTGAATGCCTTTGCCAATTGCTTGACTGAACAACGAAATTAGGCTTATCAGTTTCTTTTTGTTTATAGCTGATTTTACAGTCCAGCTTATCATTAATACTGTTTCCATCTGAATTCACAGACCAAAAACCTTCCCATGAGCCTTCTCTTCTAAATTCACTTTAGAACCATCCGTGTTCATATAATATCATTTCAAAAAAACTGAAGTTAAGACCTCAAAGAAACTGTATCTTCCATTCAGAGATTTTCTTCATTAGCAAATAGTACCACACCCATGTTACCTCATTTGTTAGGAAGTCAATATGTAAACAAAGAAATAAATGGGAAGAGGTCATTTTCATCCATTTAATTGTTCTTGAATACAGAGTTCCTTGACAGTCAAATTTCATTCTGCTTCCCAGTTTTCCAAGAGAAAAGCAACAGCAGCAGCAAAGTGGACACAGGGCAGAGGCCCCACACCACCTTAGCCAAGGCAGAGCTTGCTCAATCTGTGCACAAAGGGACACAGTAGCCCATGCTGGGAGAGGGTGGCAGAAGGGGGAATACTCTGGGGGTGCAACAGAGCCTTCTTGAGTATTCTATCCTAGGGGCGCCTGGGCGGCTCAGTTGGTTAGGCGATTGACTTCAGCTCAGGTCATGATCTCACTATCCGTGAGTTTGAGCCCCGCGTTGGGCTCTGTGCTGACAGCTCAGAGCCTGGAGCCTGCTTTGGATTCTGTGTCTCCCTCTCTCTCCCCCTCCCCTGCTCATGCTCTGTGTCTCTCTGTCTCTCGATAATAAATAAACGTTAAAAAAAAAATTAAAAAAAAAAGAGTATTCTATCCTATATAAGTCAATTTCTTTCTTTCTTTTTAAATGTTTATTTATTTTAGAGAGAGAGACGGGGTGCCAGCAGGGGAGGGGCAGACAGAGAGGGAGACACAGAATCTGATGCAGGCTCCAGGCTCTGAGCTGTCAGCACTGAGCCCCATGAGTGGCTAGAACCCACAAACTGCAAGATCATGACCTGACCCAAGTCGGACGCTTGACCGACTAAGCCACCCAGGAGCCCCGCCCCATATAACTAACTTTCATCAACAGCTCATGCTTCCCTCGGGAAACATCTACAAGTTACTTCTCTAAAGGGCTACACCAGGATGTTTGCTAGCTCTTCCTGGTCACAGAGCAGCTTGAAAGGCTCGTCTCATGTACTCGGTTGCTGGGATTTCAGCACCTCAGGCCTCTTGACAAATCCCAACAGCATGTTCTCAGATTCTGACCGAGTCCTCTGACCCTTGCTCCCACATGTTGCTGGCATCACATAACACTACTGGCACCACACGGTCAAGTTTGGACTCTGTGGTGCAGCAGGTCCCACGGGGGCTTTGTGGAGACAGTCCCCGAGAGCTCCCTAGCTGGTTCGGGGAGGGATGCTGGTCACCAAGGGGCATTGGTCTCTCTCTTCAGGGATATACTGTCTGGTAGTCTGCACTTTGCTGAAGAAAAATCCACTCCAGCCCAGCTCCTGAGTGGCAGAACATGGGACTCATCAGAGACAAATTGTATTGACATGATTCTCTTTCTGGCTCTGGCTGAGCTTTCCCGCCAGACACAAAGAGTTCACAAGTTATTTGAGTGGGACTTCGGCATGTTGATACCATGTCTCTAAAAGACCTTGGCTGAGTGGGCATCATAGATGATATGGTTCCTCACATCATCTGTGTATCTATAGAGATGCTTCCCGCTTGCCAACTGGACTCAGAAGAACATGAGTGATTGTTGTGCACATTGCCGTGTACGTGTAGAAACAATCCAAATCTTTGTAAAGATGAAAGCTACAAATAATTATGGAATAGTTTGAGGATGAAGTAAGTTACAGTAAAGAAATTTTGTATTTGACAAAAAAATAAGTCACTGTACATTTGGGAATGTATGTGTATGTGTATGTGTGAGTACATGTCTATCTATGTATCTATCGATCATCTATGTATTTGAATATAGCCTATTCAGTTATTCATTCAGTCAGCCATTCATTCTCTATTATGTGTCCGTTAACATGCTGAACACTAAGGACACATTTATGAATAAAACAAAGACCTGGCCCTCAAAGAACTGTAATCTACTGAATGAGGTGGATGTGGTTAAAGAGAAAAGCTAAATATTTTTATTTCTAAACATATACACCTCCTTCTAAAATGCATCTTTCCACTTTCCTTCCGTTCGCCTATCTAGATGTCTGAACTTTGATAACAAGTTGGAAGGGAAAGAAAGAAGTATTTGAGGCTTCTGGCTTTGGAGAATCAGGAAGTTAATCTGAGTGACCTCCAACTCCAGGCTTCAAAACCTGTAGGCTGATTGCACTCCAAAACTTCAGGCTTCATTGCTGACCAAAGGAAGCCCCAACTCTACTTACCACCAGGCAACAACAGCTTGACTGAGGACTTTGAATGCCTCTCACCTCACCCTGTACCATCCATTAATGTAAAAAATACCTTGATAAGCCTTGGACACACGAGAACAACATCTGTAGTTTAAAACGAAGAACTGCAAAGTGCTTCCCATTCCACAGTCTTCTGTGTTCCACTTTAAAGTATCAGGATTTCATAAAAACAGCTTGCTGTTGTCCAGCAGACCATGCTGAGGTGCTGAACTGAGATGGCTGCCAAACAGTTCTTGGGGAGATAAGAAATTGATCTTGAGGTTCAGAAGTTGCTTGCCAATGCCCAGGAGTCAGCAAACCTGGCTCATTACCAATTTTTGGAATTTATTTTATGGAGCACTCTTATCCTCCTTCATTTATGTATTGTCTATGTCTGCTTTTCCATTATAGTGGCAGAGTTGAAGCGTTGCAAAAGAAACCATATGGCCCACAAAGTCAGAAGTGTTTACTATCTGGTCCTTAACAGAAAAAGCTTGCAGAAAACTGCTAGGCTGGACAAGGTGCTTCTATGGGCATATTGAGACATTTTGGGTCCATTTTCATTTAGCAAAAAGTTACTAAATTCCTATTATGACTCTGGCATTCTTCTAGGCAATAAGATTACATAAGACAACAAAAATAGACAAACATTTGTACTTTATATACTAGTTTCCAAACATATCCAGTTGTATTCCTAGCAACAAATCACCATAAACTGGTTTCATAAACTTCCCTCACAGTTCTGGAGGCCAAATGTCTGAAATCAAGTGTTAGCAGGATTGGCTCCTTCTAGAGGCTCCAAGGTAGAAATCATTCCATGGCTCTCTCGTGGCTTCTCGTGGCTTCTATGGGCTGCTAGCAATCTTAGGTGTTCCTCGCCTTGTAGCTGCAGTATTGCAATCTCTGGCGACCAATCTGTCCTCTGTATCTGTGAGCTTGGGCTTTTTCAAAAGATCCCACATAAATGAGATCATATGGTCTCTGTCTGTGTCTCGATTATTTTGCTTAGCATAGACCCCTCAGGTTCCATCCATATTGTTTCAAGTGGCAAGATTTTTTCTTGTTTATGGCTGAATAATATTCTATTGTGTGTGTGTATGTGCATCACATTTTCTTTATTTATTCATTCTTTGATAGATGCTTAGGTTGTTTCCATGTCATGTCTTTGGTAAATAATGATGCTATGAACATGGGGGTGCATATATCTTTCAAGTGAGTGTTTTCATTTCCTTCAGATAAATACCCAGAAATGGAATTGATGAATCTTTGTCAGTACTTTTAATGTTACTATTTTTACTGGCAAAGACATTGAGTGGAAGAAATGTTAATCAACTGGGCCAGACTCACACTGCTAATGATGAGCAGAGCAAATATTTAAATCCAGGAATTTTGGGCTTTGGAGTCCACAATGGGCTTAACCATTATGCTTTTATGCTGTGTTGGGGTTCAGCGGAGCCCGGGCATCCTCACACTGCTTCCCTTGCTTCTTTCCAAATACTCTATTCATCAAATCTCAAGAGTAGCTTACTTTCTTCTTGCAGGAAATTCAGCCAGCACCTGGAAGAGCAGAGGGAAAGGAGAAAGCTAAGTGTCCAATCATTCCAGTGGAATGACCACATTGCCCTAAGTGACCGAAGGCAAAAATCATGGTGACAAACAATAATAATGATGATGATAGCTAGTGTTTGTTGTGTCCTAAGTGCCCTGCATGTTCTTCATATGAACCAGGCCCAGAGATTTGCAGGACCTGAGGCAAGAATATGAATGGAGGCCACATACCTTATGTCTAAATACTTACAGGTTATAAATCAAGCTAACAAACCTTGAAATACTATTAAAATATTCTATCTTTCAATCTTTAAAATCTTTAAAGATTTTTTAAATCTTTAAGACAACTGAAGGCCATGTTTATATTTCGAATCCTTAGATTTCTTGGAGTTTGCATAGGGGATATGGTGTTGCGAGGTGAGCCGCCCCAGTCCTCCCCCTGCTCTGTGCAGCACCCCTGGGGACGCACTGCCACAGGCCCAACTTCCTCCACACATTGGCCAACAACTGCTCCTTGGTGCCTTCTCAGGTGTGGAGATGTACCCTTGTAGACTCGCAGGAGGGAGAATGCAGCAGTGAGTCTTACACAGGCCACAGAAATGGGTGCAGGGCCACATGGCCAGGGTTGTGGGGTGCTGACTACCCAGAACTTGGCCTAGGAAGCAGCGCCATGGGCCTCAAGTGACCACATCCCCCAGCCCCTCCCTGTCTCAGACTCCTCACCCCTTTGGGAAAGGCATGGATGGAGGCAGGCCAGGGAACCCCAGATGCACAGGCTCAGAACATGCATATATTCTGTCATTTAGAATTGGAGTTGGCATCAAAGCCCTGTGAAGTAAGCATTAGTATCGTCCCCTCATACACAAGAGGGGCTAAATAACTTGCCTGCCAGCGGAATCCGCTGGGGTGATCTGACTTAAAGTTCTGCTCCTAATACAATGCTATAGCCTCCCCCAAAAGAGAACACGGTTTCCTCCCAACTCATGCATCTGCTACAGGCATCTGGACAACATAACATCAAGAAAATTTTTCCCAAAGCCCCTCTATTGAGATATAGTTTAAATTAGCGAGAGTCCATATAAAATGACCCTACTTAAGTGTGAAAATTCCTTGGCAAGTATCACATTTCTTAAAAACCTGAGAGAAAATATCCCAGAGATCAAGGTTCTTCTCTACTACAAAAGTTTATTTTCAATAACCTGCTTTAATGCAGACTACAACAGCCAGGGCTGTGCCAGGGTGAGAAGACTTCGTCCCACCAGGGCAAGTCCTTTTCCCCGAGACTGGTAAATTAAGCAAATGAGAGACCATGTGCTTTTCTGGCCTTCACGAGATGCAACTAGAGGCCAGTTTGCTCTGGCTCTGTGGAAAAGCTGAGCTGCTGACCATAGACCTTTACAAAAGAGGCAGGGCAAACTGCTGATAACTGACAAAATCATAACCCTGAGAACCAAAAGCCAAACTCTGGTGTAGCTCAGTACAAAGACCAGGCACTTAACATGCCTTCTCAAGTCCTGTTTAAGGAGCATCACTGCTGACTCAGAGAATGGAGTAATCCCTCACACATAGAGACAGTCTCACATTCATAGGCTGGCAGTATCTGCAATTACAAACGTAATTATTTTGACAGGCTGCTGGGCACTCAGTGCTTATAGCAGTCAGACACCCGCAGCTCTCAGTTACACTTTCTGATGCATGACCAAAGGGAATTTATCAGGAAATGCAAATCAACGATGTTTAGCGAAGCTTTAAAACTGTCTTCTAAAACTTTTAAAACTTTGTTTAATCGCTATATAAAGAGTGTGCTTTTGCTAACCACCCCTCATAGCTTGTAAATGACAGGCAAAATGACATTTCCCATTCTGATTCACATCAACTTAAAAAGATGAGAATTTTCAGGTTTTGAGTCAATTACTGTTTACAATGGATTCATTTCTTATTTTAATCACATGCAGCAAAGATAACCTCTTTTGTATTACAAAGAATTAAGTTCTGGGGCTCCTGGGTGGCTCGGTAGGTTAAGGGTCTGACTTCAGCTCAGGTTATGATCTCACAGTTTGTGGGTTCAAGCCCCACGTCGGGCTCTGTGCTGACAGCTCAGAGCCTGGAGCCTGTGTCGTATTCTGTGTCTCTCTCTTTCGCTGCCCCTCCTCTGCCTGTGCTCTCTCTCTCAAAAATCAATAAACATTAAAAAAATAATAATTTAAAAAGACCCAAAGAATTAAATTGTGCCTTTTTAACATGTAAATAAATTCATAGCAACCTGCTGTGAGTATCTGTAAGTAACAATAATGATGGAGGGCAGACGCAATCTTACCGTACTGTAGTTAAAAAAATTTCAAAGCTGTAGGTAAACTTATCTTTGCATTTTGAAAAATAACTTTTTGAAAAACCAAAGCGACTGATCTGGTGTGGGTAGTGTAGCCTGAATTCTAAAACAGAAGAGTTGTTTGAAGTGGCTTTTCCAGAACTGTTTTCAAAGCAGTCAGCAGCCAAAAAGAAATTCAACCTCTGGGCAAACGGGTTCACAGTGGCACCTCGTATCTGGGCCTGGGCTACTGTATTCCGAGGGTTTGTCGCTCTTTAGGAAGTAGCACAGTATGAAAGGAAAGGCTTGTGGAGATCCACCATCAGACCCACCGAGGAAAAAATTACTCATCAGAGGAAAGTGTGACTAACATGTTCTGCAAATTTTTATAGTTTTGTTAACAACATGAAGGGTAGCAGAATCTGCCACCCCAAAATATCCCACTTTGGCATAAGGATTATTTTGAGCTGAAGGCAATTGAGAAGAAGCAGATGCAGGAAATGTTCCCAGCCCTCCCCTATTTGCTTAAATGCAGGACATAAATTTATAAAGGTGCTCCCCCACCCCCAACCAGGAGGGACAGAAGTTAATCACCAGAGACAATCCTTATCTAGATCCTTATCTGCCTGGATGTGGCACCAGAGGAACCTCCGAGACAAACCCTTACTAACGAGCCCCTATGTCCCATTAGTTTCCCTATATATTTGCCTTCCTGCAACTTGCTTTCCCTAGAAGCTCAGAGTCTGTTTCCTTTGTCTCATCACTGCTCTACGAAGTTACTGTCCTTTGCTAAGATGCTATATAACCTTAAATTCTGAATTACTCATTGTTGAGTGCTCTCTCATGTAGGCACCACGCACATATTGATAAGCTTTTTTGTTTTTCTCTTGTGAATCTGTCTTGTGTCAATATAATTTACGGGGCTTCAGCCAATGAGCCTAAATGGGTGGAGAAAAAAGAAAATTTCCTCCCTCACAAACAGAACTGAGGTTCTTATAATTTAAAAATACCACTGCATATCCATTTTTTTCATTCACTCATTCTTTCTCAAATATTTATTTAGAACTTAAGTGGTAAGTCATTTGCCAGGTACCGGTGAATATGTGATTTTCTGTCTCAAGAAACTTGAGATTTGCTGGGGGGATGAATAGTGACTCCCCCCAAAGATACAACTATGTATCCCGTGAGTGTAACCTTATTTGGAAAAAGGGTATGCACATGTAATAAATTTAAGGGTCTTGAGAAGAGATCATGCTAGATTATCTAGGTGGGTCCTAAATCCGGTGCCAAGTATCCTTCTAAGAGACACCCAGAGTAGAGATGTAAAGAGAAGGGAAGGTCACATGCAGACAGAGGCAGACTGCTATGCAGCCACACATTTGGGGCCACCAGAAGCTAGAAGACGCAAGAAAGGCTTCTCTCCTAGAGACTTGGAGGGAGCAAGGCCTTGCCAACAACTTGATTTTGGAATTCAAACCTCCAGAACTATGAGAGAATAAATTTCTGTTGTTTTAAGCCACTCAATTCGTGGTAATTTATTGTGCCAGCCCTAGGAAACTCATGCAAGGAATAAAAACAAGAAAACAAATAAGATACAGTGTAATAAATATTAATTATTCACATAGTAACTCTGCTCTGGGGAAACAGTTTTTTCCTCTAAATCTCCATAGTTTGTATAAGAAGTAGTAATACAATTTAGTATGAGGATTCACTGGGGCATAGAAGTTTCTTAATTAAGTTTCTTAACTGAAGGCTACAGTTCTGAGAGTGCTGGTACAGCAGGACCTGCAAGGGCATGCTTATCTTGACTATTTTTCTTGCATTGAACCAGTTGGCCTAATACTGGCTCCAAAACCTTCATGTATTTTATGAAGAACTTAATGTACCAAGCTTGCTGATAAAAAGAAAAAAAAAAAAAAAGGAAGGAAGAAAGAAAGGGAAAAAAACAGAGATACTGATTTAATGTACAATTATAAATAGGTGTGTTGTTTTTGATATGCAGAAAGTATAAAAGGAGGTCGTTTAGGTTACATTCCAAATAAGTATCATATTTCCATTTCTAAAAAAATTGCTCATCACATATTGATCCCATTTACTAAACTCTGTGCATTACAGATGCCCATCTTAATGTGAGGATTTATATGTTCTCTAATTTTAAAACATCTTAGTGCAAAAGCGAATGATATTTGTAACCTGAAGACACTGTTCAAAGAATGCAATTTTAGCTCCCTTAATCCTCAGTATTTTAATCTCAGGCTTTGTCAAAGTTTTTGCTCTAATACATAACCATTTCATAGGATGAAAAAATATTTGGAAGAATTGTCAAAATGTTTCTTCTTTTTTCTCTTCTTTTTTCCCCCTTTCTTCCTCCTCCCCCTCCTCCTCCTGCTTCTGCTTCCTAATCGTCAAAACCATGCTTCAAATTATCTACAAACTTCCAGGCTTCTTTTGAAAGACTGACCTTATACTCCATGACTTAGGACTTTTTAAAAAGCTGGGCAAAGCGACATGAAAAATTTTAAAGCAGGTTTCAGATTTACTGAAATTTACTTTAAATTTACTTAAATTTCAATAAGATCTAGACTAAAACTATCCCTAACTTACTAGATTCTGGTCTAGTAAGTTCCTGATCTGTTGAGTTCCTACATTTACAAGCACTTGACAGACTGTTGGATGATAGGCTCTTATTTTGGCCTCATGGATATCGGTCTGAAATCATTAGAGTGAAGCCCTACAATGCCAGGCAGGTGTTCGTGCCTGCCTCATTCAAGGATCCTGGTCCGTGACTTCTGTGCAGTAGAGAGTCCTTGTGTCAGACTTGACCTGGAAACTGCTGGCTTTTGTGAGCAAAGACAAAGTAGAGCCTTATGGATTTCTTTATCCAAAGATCTGATGATTGGGAACATTTCCAGAAGACTGTGTATAACTGCAATCTAGAGCTTTTCATATTCAAACATGTTCAAACCACCTATCTATCAGTTTCCTAGCTTCCTGTCCTATAGGCTGGGTCTGAAGAGCTTCTTTATATTCAATAGATAGATACAACTATACATTTTTTTTTTCCTGAACTTATCCTTAGCATATTCACAAAGCAACCTGGAGAGGAAGGTCATTCATCTTACCTTCTGAGAAACTTCTAGCTTCTAATTTACTTTTTAATATGAGATATATCCTCTCATGTCATTGATTTTCTATCAGCTCTAAAAATTATGTGACATCTCTAGGCATGAGAAGCAATGTAGCCTACTTATGAACAAGAGTTCAGGCTTTTGTTTGAGAAAGACAAATTATTTAAGTCTTTAGATCTGTTCTAATACACTAGCCACCTGTGTCTACTGAGTGCTTGAACTGTGGGTTTCAATTGAGGCATCCCATAAGTAAAAAATACAATATTGCATTTGAAAGATATGGTATGAAAAAAATAATATGAAATATCTCATTACTAGCTTTTTTAAAAATATTGATTCCACATTGAAATGATGATATTTTCATTACATTGTGTTAAATAAAATATATATTAATTTGGGGCACCTGGGTGACTCTTGATTTCAGCTCAGGTGATCTCACAGCTTGTGGGATTGAGCCCCCCTTTGGGCTCTGTGCTGACAGTGTGGAGCCTGCTTGGGATTCTCTCTCTTTGCACCCCTCCCCTGCTTGTGTGTGCTTTCTTTCTCTCTCTAAATAAAAAAAATAAATAAACATTAAAAAAATAAACTTAATTTCATGTTTTTTTAAAAATATGACTACTAGAAAATTTAAAATTACCCATGTAATTTATGAGTGTGGCTCACATTTTCTCTCTATTGGACATCACTGTTCTAAATTTTTTTTTTAACGTTTATTTATTTTTGAGACAGGGAGAGACAGAGCATGAATAGGGGAGGGTCAGAGAGAGGGAGACACAGAATCTGAAACAGGCTCCAGGCTCTGAGCTGTCAGCACAAAGCCCGACGCAGGGCTCGAACTCACGGACCACAAGATCATGACCTGAGCCGAAGTCGGCCGCTTAACCGACTGAGCCACCCAGGCGCCCCATGGACATCACTGTTCTGGATCTCAATTTCCTCATCGAGCAAGTGGAGATGATAACAGTAATTACCTAGTTTGGTTGTTGCGCTAATGACAACCTTTAGAGCATAGATAATGCTCAGTAAATGATGATAATAATGTACAATATAAGTACCTGTATCAGGGTTCTTCAAAGAAACAGAACCAATAGGATAGATAGATACATACATACATAGACATATAGATATAGATATGAATATACATATACGGAAAGAGAAAGAGAAAAAACTTAAAAAAATTTTTTTAATGTTTATTTTTGACAGAGAGACAGAGACAGAGTGAGAACAGGGGAGGGGCCGAGGGAAGGGGAGACACAGAATCCTAGCAGGCTCCAGGCTCTGAGCTGTCAGCACAGAGCCCAACGCAGGGCTTGAACTCACAGTGAGATCATGGCCTGAGCCGAAGTCGGCCACTTAACCGACTGAGCCACCCAGGTGTCCCAAGAGAGAAAATTTGTATAAGGAATTGGCTCACATGATTATGGAGGCTGAGTAGTCCCAATGATCTGCCACTTGCAAGCTGGAAACCCAGGAAAGCTGATGTTGTAGCTCCAGTCCCAACCTGAAGGTTTGAGAATCAGGGGAGCTGATGGTATAAGCCTCAGTCCGCATGCAGGAGGAGAAGACTTAAGTCTCACCTCAACAGTCAGGCAGAGTGAGAATTTGGTCTTCCTCCACTTTTTTTGTTTCATTCAGGCCCTCGATTGATTAGATGATGCCCACCACATTGGGGCTGATAACATGCTTTACGTAGTCTGCAAATTCAGATGGTAACTTCTTCAGAAAAGACCCTCACAGACACATCCAGAAACAATGTTTAACCAGATATCCCTCAGCCAGTCAAGCTGACACATAAAATTAACCATCATAATACTGTCATAACTTTATTGTTGGACATTTATCTTCTAAGGTAGAGAATTAGTGAAGTGTTTATGTTTTATAAGTAGAAGGAAGATGATTGTCAGCAATATAGTCTACTTGAAGTGTATTAATTTTTCAAGAACACTAGGGCACTAGAAAGTGCAGCAGACCAAAATTGTTCCAGTTAGGTTCCTCAAAAGGTTAAATAAACACAGTTGCCATATGATCCAGAAATTCTACTGTGGAGTAAATATCCAAGAGAAATGAAGACGTGTGCAAACAAGAATTTTCACATGAATGTTCATACTGGAGGTATTTATACTAGCTCCAAAGTGAAAAGAACCCACTGATGGATGGATAAAATAAATGTGATATATATTAATACAATGGAATATTATTCAACAATACAAGGGAATAAAGTATTGTTATATGCAACATGAAAGAACCTTGGAAACATTATGCTAAACAAAAGATGCTAGTTACGAGAGACCACATTTTATATGATTCCATTTATTTGAAATGTCCAGAATAGGCAAACCTATAGAGACAGAAAGTAGATTAGTGGCTCCCTAGGGCTGGAGGTGGTTGAGGTAAATAGGGAATGACTGCTAATGGGTGTGGGATTTCTTTTAGGGGTGATAAAGATGTTCTGGAGTTAGTGGTGATGCATAATTCTGTGAATAAACTGCAAATCACTGCTTTGCATACTTTAAATGGGTGAATTGTATGGCGTGTGGATTATATCTCAATAAAACTGTTATAAAAAAAGGCTTCTACCATCCCATACCCATTAGGATGGCTACTATTAAAAAACAGAAAAAGATGTTGGTGAGGATGGGGATAAATTGGAACCTCTGTGCACTGTTAGTTAGGAATGTAAAATGGTAGAGCCACTAAGTTTGTTCACTCTGTGGCTCACATATTTATTTTCTCCATTGCGTCACCTCTTTTTCTGCTTCTACTGATTTTTTTTCTCTTTTGGCCACAGACTGCATTTCTTGCTTCTTTGTGTGTCCTATAATTTTTCGTTTTATTTAGACATTTTGTGTAATAGGATAGCAGCAATGGAGGTCAATAATATTTACACAGTCCTTCCGGTAGCAGGCTGCTAACTGAGAAGCTAGGTCAGTCTGCTCTGTTGTGTCTGAATCTAGGTTTTCTTGTAGCTTTACTTTGATTTGGTTCATCACTAGTTGCAAATGTCTCGAGAGTAGGATCAAGTTTCTTCTTGCAAACTATGGGTGTGAGCTCTCGTGAAATTCCAGAATTATCCTTGTGCTCTAAGTTCAAATAGCCCGCTTTTCAAACTGTAGGAGGGCTCTCTGCTCCAGAGCCTGGGTATCAGCTCTCTACACAGCAGGGGAGTCTGTCTTGCTCTCTAGGCCTGTCCCAGGTTTTCTGCACCCAGGGAGATCTCATTCTGCGGGAAATGCTTGTGGGAGTTCCACTTGGTTCTCCTGCCTCACTCTAGCTCTTGACATCTTAAAGTCTGAAGTGACTGTGAGTGGGAAAGGAGCTCTCGTCAGCTCTTCTGCTCCACATGGCATAGCCCCAACTGATTTTTCTCAGCTGTCTGTTCGTTCTCACAATCAGGTGAAGATCCATGCCAAAAAACAGGGGAGTGGGTACAGATTAATCTGTGGCTTGGGTCCTTGGAATTGTAATCCGTAATGCCAATCTACAAATTCAACCAGCATTTGGAAGTTAACAAAAAAGGTCAACCCTCTCATATTACAGATCGGAAAGTGGTAATGTGGCAAAATTCAATGATTTTCCAAGGTTTCCAGCTAGTTCAGTGTTCTTTTGATTACATTTGCTAAACTAACTTTCTGATCACATAAAACGCCTTTCCTGTTGATGTGACATTGGCAGGAACCACATTCAATCCCAATTAAGTATCTCTCTTTTCCAGAGACTCTGAAGCATCGGAGATTCACATGTGCAGATAGTGAATCAGGATGGATCCCACATATCGTATGTACCATTCTTCACACTGTATCTCAAGAAATAAATATGGAACTTCGTTCCTATTTGGTTAAAGTTTTTCATTTTGCATTGATAGATATGACTGGAAATTTTTACTCACAATAGAAAATAATGGAAGGTCACTCTTCAAATTCCTGTCTCAAGCATCTATAAATTCACGGATTGTTCAGTATAAAGAACATATCTTTAAAAAAATTTTTTTTAATGTTTATTTTTGTGAGAGAGAGAGACACAGAGTGCAAGTAGGGGAGGGGCATAAAGAGGGAGACACAGCACCTGAAGCAGGCTCCAGGCTCTGAGCTGTCAGCACAGAGCCCAACGGGGGGCTCAAACCCACAAGCCATGAGATCAGGGCTAGAACCCATGAGCCGTGAGATCATGACCTGAGCCGAAGTCAGATGCTCAACTGACTAAGCCACCCATACACTACTAAAGAACATCTCTTTTTAAGTTTATAGCCATTTTTAGTTTTTCCTCATTCCCCAGTTATTTATCCAATTTCTCCATCTGTATTCTCAATTATTCTAATAATTTCTATCCCATATATTATTTCTGCCTTTGCTAATGCTGTCTACTTTTCCTCCATCTCAACCCATTCAAGTTTTTATTAGTTTGGGATTTATACTTTTGTACTAAAGTAAACACATTATCTTATTCTGGCTTGTGAATGAATAACCAGATCTATTACTTATTTAGACATCTCTCATTATGTCAGCTTCTTCAACTGGAAGACATTTTAGTCATTTGAAATATGACTGAAACATGAAAAAAGGAGCCATCAAATTATATGTCTCTTTCTGGATAAAAATAAGAGGTCAAAAAATTTGTAATAGATCAATGTAAGCCATAAACATGCCTTCCTATTCAAAAAGGATAGTCATAAAACTGACACTTGTTATCAGAATAAAAGATTATTCCCATTTATTTGGCTGATGAAATTCTGACCCTAAACTATATAGTGCTAAAGCAGGTAGCTAATACTAAATGACCATCCCCATTCCCTTTATACAGATTTCAAAGTACAATTAGGAGGAAGGTGATATTTGGGTACTTTTGAAGTTAGGATGGAGGGACAGAGGACACATACAGAATATCTATAATTATTGACCTATTTTTAAACTTATCGAATAGTATCTTTGAGTAATAAACTGCTTCTCAGATTGTGCTGAAGCCTTCCTTATAAGGCACATAATGAGCTCCCTTCATTAATTGAAAATAAGACCTTGAAATGTCTCAAGAAAGCTATTTAGCACTTAGTCCTTAGGGGATCCACAATTGTGAAATCTGTTTCTAATCAAAATTTATAATTTTGATTATTTTTATTGCTAACTCAAAATCATAAAAAATAATAATTTCCTTATAATGCTTTGATTTATAATGACTTTCAGAAAATAGGCATTCTTATACATCATTTTTAATGATATAATTTCATTATAATTTCAGAGGCGCCTGGGTGGCTCAGTCAGTTGAGCATCTGACTTCAGCTCAGGTCATGATCTCGGGGTTCGTGGGTTTAAGCCCTGCGTTGGGCTCTGTGCTGACAGCTCAGAGCCTGGAGACTGCTTTGGATTCTGTGTGTGTCTCTCTCTGTCTCTCAAAAATAAATAAACATTTAAAAAATTGATATAATTTCAGAGATTATTTAATCAAATGCCCTGATTCTAAAAAATGAGAAAACCTGGCCCAAGAAACTTAGTGTCTTTCTTCTGGACATGGGGCTGATAATTGGCAGAACACTCTCTTCCTTGATTCAGGGTCATTTCCAGGAATCCAAAAAGAAACATTGCCTCGGAATGCTTACATTTGAATAAGTCAAGAGAACAGATAAGACTTAGCATAGTTCAAATATTCAGAGCTAAGGGGCATAATGTAATCTTATACATCTGAATGCTCTTTATACTTTATAAACCAATTTTTTTCTCAAAGACAGATTTCTTGAGATTGTTCTCATTTTTGTATTTATTTATTTTAATTATTAAAGAATTTTCAAAATTTTCATTTATTTATATATTTTTATTTTATTTAATTAATTTAAAAAATTTTTAAGTTTATTTATTTATGAGAGATAGAGACAGCATGAGTGAGGGAGGAGCAGAGAGAGAGGGAGACACAGAATCTGAAGGAAGCTCCAGGCTCTGAGCTATCAACACAGACCCCGATGCGAGGCTTGAACTCACAAACCGTGAGATCATGACCCAAGCCGAAGTCCGACACTTAACCAGTTGATTCACCCAGGCACCCCTATATATTTTTAAATAAAATTGTATACCTTTAAAGGCAGACAATATGATTTGATATATGTGTAGCGATATGCATATTTGATATGCGTAGTGAAATGGTTATGCTAATTAAATATACTATCACATAGTTTCCATTTTTTGGCATACCATTATCTTAGCATATTTCCCATTTTTAAATTAAAAAAAAAATAGCCCCCAAATAGCCAAAGCTATTTTGAAAAAGAAAAGCAAAGCTGGAGGCATCACAATTCCAGACTTCAAGTTATATTACAAAGTTGCAGCAATCAAAGCAGGATGGTACTGGTACAAAAATAAACACATAGATCAACAGGACAGAATAGAAAAGCCAGAAATGAGGAAAGAATATATAATAGGAAAAAGTGTCTTCAACAAATGGTGTTGGGAAAACTGGAGAGCTACATGCAAAACAATGAAACCAGATCACTGTCTTACACCATACACAAAAGTAGAGTCAAAATGGATTAAAGACCTAAGTGTGAGACTTGAAACCATAAAAATCCTAGAAGGGAGCACAGGCAGTAAGGTCTCTGACATTGGCCATAGCAACTTCCTTCTCGATGTGTCTCCTGAGGCAAGGGAAATAAAAGCGCAAATCAACTATTGGGACTATATCAAAATAAAAAGCTTCTGAACAGCCAAGGAAACAATCAACAAAACTAAAAGGCAACCTATGGAATGGAGAAGATATTTGCAAACGACATATCCGATAAAGGGTTAGTATCCAAAATCTGTAAAGAACTCATCACCTCCAAAACAAATAATCCAATTAAAAAATGGGCATGAATAGACATTTCTCTGAAGAAGACATCCAGCTGGCCAACAGACACATGAAAATATGCTCAACGTCTCTCATCATCAGGGAAATGCAAAGCAAAATTTTACAATGAGATATCACCTCACACCTGTCAGAATGGCTAAAATAAAAAAATACGTGAAACAAGAGTTAGTGAAGATGTGGAGAAAAAGGAACCCTCTTGCACTGTTGGTGGGAATGCAAACCTGTATAGCCACTGTGAAAACAGTATGGAGTTTCCTCACGTAGTTAATTACCCATATCTAGTAATCACACTACTGGGTATTTACCCACAAAATACTGAAACACTAATTCAAAGGGATACATGCATTATTTATTATAGCCAAATGAAGGAAGCAGTCCAAGTGCCCATTGACAGATAAATGGATAAAGTGTAGTATATGTATACAATGGAATATTATTCAGCCATAAAAAAGAATGAAATCTTGACATTTGCAATAACATGGGTGGAGCTAGAGAGTATTATGCTAAGCAAAATAAGTCAGAGAAAGACAAATACTATATGATTTCACCCATTTGTGAAATTTAAGGGAAAAAAATGAGCAAATGAAAAAAAGACAGAGACAGACAAAAAACAGACTCTTAACTGTAGAGAACAAACTGATGGTTACCAGAGGGGAGTGGGTAGGGGGATGGGTAGAATAGGTGAAGAGGATTAAGGAGGGTTTGTCATGATGAGCCCCAGGTGATGTATGGAATTGTTGAATCACTATATTGTACACCCGAAACTAATATAACATTATACGTTAACTATATTGGAACTAAAAATTAAAAAAAAAATTATTTCCTAAAGTTGAAAGAAAAAAAAAGAGGGAAAGAAGGAAGAAAAGAGAAGAAATTGATTATAATCATGCTAATTAACATAGTTAATAACTTTATGCAAATCAAATATTTCTAGAAAATTACTACAATTACATTTAATGAAACATAGGTATTGTGGTAAGTGCTGCTAAAATCCTGAATATACTCAATACTTCATATTACCCAGCCAGCTTCCAACTGGAGGTAAGCCATTGTAAACTAGAGTGCACATGTGCGAACTTGATCTCCCCCAAACTTCTCTGTGGCTGTTGTTAAAGCTGAGCTAATAAACACCTCCGCTCCACAAGGACCTAATTGTTACATGCGCAAAGGACCGTCCCTCTGGAACTATCCGTGTTGGAGACAGAGGGCGGGTCTCGCAAAGAGGAAATCACGAGCAATAATTACCTAGGCATGTAAAGGACTCTCGCGGCCACCACAAAACCCACCCTGAAGAAGAGATTGCTGGCTGGAATGAACGGGAAAACCAGGAACAACAAGCCCACTAAAACTTCCTTGTGCTCCAGTCTCTGAAACACACAACAGTGAAGGACAAATTAATTTTTAAAAAATTTCACTCCAGTCTGCATTTAACCATCTCTTTCATTCTTAAGTTCTCATTGAAGGCATGAATACATTAGACAATGTAAACCTTTCGATCAGTGTGCTGAATTCGTCAGAGAAAGCCCTCGGGCTAAAACCTCTGGCACGTCACACGTTTGCCACCCAGAAACATCGGATAATTGCACAACATGATCGGTGACCATCACTCCTTGTTCTGCGCCTGCCCTACAGCAACCCTACTTCTTGGTTCTGGTCCCTTTCAGAATCTCTGTCCCCCCAGGCAACTGGTTTCCAGAGAGCAAAGCAGTTTGATAAAATCAAGCTCGCTAAGGCATCATGGAGAATTTAATTATTGTCCTCTCTGAAATAGAACACATTTAGAAAACATTAACAACAAAAAACAAAGCCCACTAGGAGAGGCAAGCCTTAGCATAAAGGAAATTAAATGCCAGCAGTAAAATTTGGTGCCAATGAGGGAGACTATTTGAGTTGAAGATTTTCTTAGCACTTCTCAAATGAAGCCAGTAAGTATTTCTTCCATGACACTTTTTTGGAATCAAAAATCATTATAATTATTCATTAAACCAAGAAAGCACCTTTCTATGATATTGTCTTTATTAATTTGTGAAGTCCTTTCTGTCATTTAGAAGTAACAGAAAGAAATTGTTTATTACTAATATGGTATAATGAACACTGCAAAAGGTAGTTTGCTTTTCCTTGTGTGTATATAATAAGATGCATTTAAAGGGAGGTCTGTTTAAAATACACTTTAATGTATTGGGTGGTCTTGTTTTTTCTTTTAAAAAATGTTTAACAAGAAAGCCATATACAACTTTCCATATTACAATTTCAAATATTTCCTATGAACATTTTAAATCACCTCTTACTATTAATTATTATGAAAGAATAAACAAAAGTTCAAAAAGTATAAATACAACTCCCTAATACAAACTACAAATACTTAAAATATACAAAGTAAAAGATTTTAAACATCTTGGGCTATTTGTCATCTGCATTTTATTTAAAAACTATGCTTTACTGACTACAATGTATGGAGTAATAAAGTTTCTGAGAGTGATTCCATATGAACAGCTTTAATTTGGAGTTTCTTCTAAATAATTAATAGTTCTGTGATTAATGATGTCATTTTTTACCCAAGGGAGTTATACCCTTTAGATTTAAAACAAAAAGAAGAGATAAAAAAAAAGTTAAAAACTACTATAACAGCTTTCATCTTAAATGAGTGCAATAAGATGTTATATTTCTATGACCCACTGAATTTGAAAAAAAGTAAAGAAAAGGCAAATCATTTTATTTAAAATCTGCAAGCTTCGTTGTGATTTATGGTTTGAGTTCACCTTTAACTTTAAGAATTTGAAGCACTTAATTGAAAAAAAGAACCCCACCTTTGTAAGAAGGCTGTAATAAGAAGAACAAATATGTCTGGACAAATTTGAAAACAAATCCCAGAGAATGAGTGTCTTGTCCAGTGTTCCTCAGAAACTCAGCGTTTTATTGAGTACGGGGCTGATGTTTTCTTATTTACAAATGCACTTTTATTTTTTACAGATAGTTTACTTCTTTTGATTCTTTTCAAAAGCTAAAATAGTTTTTACAAAAGTGTCCATGTGCCTTTCCAAATGGATCTGCAAAGGCAATGGAGTACATCTTATTAATTAATCCTAAGAACTAAGAGGTATGTAGGTATAAACAGAACTCCAACTCCATCATCCATGTCCTTGGATAGTGTTACATGCAATGAACCACCTCCCTGGCCCTCTTCAAGGTTATCAGAGAACAGTCCCCATTGGGGACTTGAGGGAGGCATCACTTCCACACCCCCAGTATCACACCTTCTTGCCTGAGCAAAGGCTGCCCTCCTCACTGTGGTGGGCATGCTTGTGTCCCTTACTCACAGAATTCCCAGGGCTTCGGGAGCACCGAGGTTGGGAGGAAGCAGGTGTCAGGAGATGGCAGACACCAAGTCTTACCCCCCCCACTCTTCTCCCAGCCCTGCAGGGGGGAAGGACTACCTTCCCACCACACTCTCCACCCCCTGCAGAGCTCTGGACTCCTGGGCACAGGGAGATGAGAGGGGAGAGTGGAAGAGTCCCTAGCCTCCTCTGAAAGACTGACTTGCACACTGAAAACCCACAACCCCATGTATTCATTGTTCCCCCACTGGGCTCTTCAGGCCTCAAGTGCATCTTTATTTCCTTCATGACCATCATCCCAGCTGTAATTACACATTTATCTCCGTGTTTACTGTCTTTAATGTCTGTCTTCCCCAGCAGACTGTGAGCCATGAGGGCAGGGAGCTGGTCGGCTGTGTTCACTGGTGCACGACCTGTGCTTAGCTCAGTGCCTGGCACTTAATGGGTGCTTAAAAATATTTGTTGAATAAATCAGTGGATGAATAAATGTACTGGGCAAGACAGAAAACTGAGTAGAAGGGGAGAGGAGAGAGAGGGCATCCTGGTGGAGGTGATGATTTGGGTTTGAAAAATGAATAAATGCTTATGCAGAAAACACCAGGAGAGGGTTCAAGGCTGGTGCATTCCAGGCAGAAGGTACACAATATACAAGGCAAGTAGGTGTCAAGTGCCACCCAGTGTATTTAAGAGCCACTCCAGTACTTCTAGAAAATAAAATTCAAGGGAAGAACGGCAGGAAATCAGACTAGATGTGTGGGCAGAAGACAGATCCTGAGTGTCTTCTGTGCCCTGCTGTGGAGTTGACCTTTACCTAGAGGCAATGGGGACCTACTGAAGTGTCCCACATGCGCAGAAAGTGAAGCGTCAGATCAAGAGTCTATGTCCAGACTCAAGTCATGGCCCTGCCAGTTAGTTACCTTGAGGTACATTAGCCTTTCCATACTCAGGTGCCTCGGCTCTAAAACGAAACAAGTGAGGCTTAGTGCTCAGAGCTCAGTGGAACTGGGTCCAAAGGTTGCTCTGGCTTTGAAAGTTGGTGTTATCTGAATGATGTCGCCTGTGATGTGAGGCCACTGCGGGGCCAGAAGACAAAATGGACATTCCATGGGGGGAGCTTGCAGGTTGAAGGTCACCACTTCCTCCTTCTAGTGGGGAATGCTGATCTGAAAAGGCAGGAAGCAGACCCATGGTTCTCTTTATTTAAAAAACATCCCACCTAGAACCAGGGAAAACTATCTTATTTCCATGAAGTTAATTTTGAAAACAGTATTAACAAATGATTCTTTATCCTTAAATCTTAATTATCCATACTACTATCTTTTCTTTCTTCTCCCCAGTTAGTTCAGATAGATTTAAAATATTTGAGGAGATAATTCTTTAAAATATAAGCAAGCATGCCAAGCAGAAAATGGGAAGTTAGGAAAAAAAATTTTTCACTAGGACATGGCTAAATTTCCTAGCGCAAGAAGAACTGTGAAGACAGCCCAATTTTGGATCTTGGGGATCACAGATATGACAAAATCTGCTTAACAATGTATAGTTTATTTCAGCCTAATAGGTTTAGGTGAAACTGAGAAAGACTAAGGCACTAGAAAGGGAATGTGAGGGGGCCTGGGTGGCTCAGTCAGTTAAGTGTCTGACTCTTGGTTTTAGCTCAGGTCATGATCTCGTGGTTTGTGAGTTTGAACCCCACATCAGGCTCTCTGCTATCAGTGTGGAGCCCACTTTGGATCCTTTGTCTCCCTCTCTCTGCCCTTCCCCCCCCCCCCCCCCCCCGCCAAAGTAAATGAAACTTTAAAAAAAACTACAGAGACTAATTCAATTTTTGGGAAAAAATTCAGTGGAAACTGACTTGTTCTTTAATTACATAAGTAAAGGGAATAGAGCTCAGAATTAAAGTACCTAATAATACAGCTACTAACAGCATACATTATTCTATCCAAAATCAACTGTGTCATGTCAGGAAAATGACTTTTCGTGCTTTAAATGGATGATCAGTTAAAAATAAAGGTGTTGAAATTTGACCTGTACTGTCTCATAACAAACTTGTGGAAATAGGAGGTGAGGTCTTAATATACTCCCTGTGGCAGATTTTGCTGGTCTGGATTTTCCTTTTCTGGCTTGGGAGGTTACAGAAGCATCTCCTCATAAGCCACATAGGGCTAAATATAGTTGATCCTTGAACAATACAAGTTTGAACTGGGCATTAAGAGGAGGCCAGTATTAGTAAAAGAAAGATTTGTATATCTTGTGGGCTCTTTATTGACTCAAAGATTCCACCCCACCCCCTCCCCCCATCAACACCAGCTCCTGCAAACACAGAAGCATCTAAAGAGCCTTTCTCCCTATTCTTTTCCCCCACCTTCCATGGCCTTGCTCCATCAAGAAGAAAACCAGACAAAACCATTTGACTGTCAACAGTGTCAGAGGCCAAGTGGAAGAAGCATGGCAGGAGAGGGGAGAGCAAGTCAGGCTTTCAAAGATGGAGGCTTGGTCCTGTTGCTATTGCCATGAACTCAAGTGTTGCTAGTATCCACATAAAATACCACGTGACACTAATGTCCCCACGAGCAGATCTGCTCTCCAGTAAACTACATGTCACAATAAAAAGTGATCTCTCATTGTTCTTGTGTATTTTTTATTGTGCTTAGTGCAATACCATAGACTTTGAAAAACATCATGGAACCTATTTAAAGTGACACTAGTGACACTGGAGGTGCTCCCAAGAAGCAGAGAAAGTCATGACATCACAAGAAAACGTTGAAGTGCTTGATATGTACTGTAGACTGAGGTCTGTAGCTGCAATTGCCTACTATTTCAAGATGAAAGAATCCAATGTAAGGACCATTGTAAAAACAGAAAAAGAAATTCATGAAGCCATCACTGCGGCTACACCAGCAGGTGCAAAAACCTTGCACTTTTTGCAAAATACCTTTTTATCTCACACTGAAAATGCAGCTGTTCTGTAGGTGCAGGATTGCTATAAGAAAGGCTTACTTTAATATGATCCAAGAAAAAACATCATTATATGCAAACTTACAGCAAAAGAAAAGTGTGGGACCTAGAGCTGGAGAATTTAAAGCCAGCAAAGGATGGTTTGATAATTTTAGAAAGAGGTTTGTTTAAAAAATATCAAGATAATAGGAGAAGCATCTTCTGCTGACCAAGTGGCAACAGACGAGTTCTCAGACACAATCGAGAAAATCACTGAAGAGAAAGGATATGTGCCTGAACAGGTTTTTAATACAGACAAAAGTGCCTTATTCTGGGAAAAAAATGCCACAGAGGATATTTATTAGTAAGAAAAAGAAATAAGCTCTAGGATTTAAGGCAGGAAGGGATAGGCTAATTCTACTGTTTTGTGCAAACACCATTGGGTTTATGATAAGGACTGTCCTTACCTATAAAGCTGCCAACTTCTGAGTCTTGGAGGTAAAAGATAAACACCAACTGCCAGTTTTTTGGTCACACAATAAGAAGACATGGACAAGAAGAACCCTTTTTCTGTACTGGTTGCATTGGTGCTTTGTCCCTGAAGCCAGGAAATACCTCATCAGCACAGGACTGCCTTTCAAAGTTCTTTTGATATTGGACAGTGCCCCTGGCCACCCAGAACCCCACTGGTTCAACAATGAGGGCATCAAATGGTGTACTTGCCCTCAAATACAGTATCTCTATAATTAGCCTCTAGATCTGGAGGTCATAAGGACCTTTAAGTCTCATTACACAGAGTACTCTTTGGCAAGGATTGTCAACACTACGGGAGAGAACCCCAGTGAGAGAATATCACGCAAATCTGGAAAGATTACATCATCAAAGATGGCATTGTTGTTATAGAAAAAAGTTGCAAAAGCCATAAAATCTGAAACAATAAATTCCTGCTGGAGAAAACTGTGTCCAAATGTTGTGCCTGACTTCACAGGACTTACAACAGAGCCAGCCAAGGAAATCATCAAAGAGATTACAGATATGGCAAAAAAAAAAAAAAAAAAAAAAATGGGGAACTAAAGCATTTCAAGATACGGATCTTGGAGAAATCCGAGAGCTAATAGACACCACACCAGCAGAATTAACTGAAGACGACTTGATGGAGATGAGTGCTTCCAAACCAGTGCCACATGATAAGGAAGAAGATGCAGAAGAAACAGTGCCAGAAGACAAATTGACATTAAACAATCTAGCAGGGGGTTCTAATTATACAAGACCACTTTTACCTTGTTTTACAACATGGGCCCTTCTATGATACCGGCACTTGAAATGAAGGCAAAAGGTGAGGAAAGGATTGGTATCATATGGAAACGTTTTTAGAGAAATGAAAAAGCAACAAAAGTCAGACAGAAACTACGAGATATTTCTGTAAAGTCACACCAAGTGTACCTGCCTCTTCTTCCACCTCTTTCACGTCCACCCTTTGCCACCCTGAGACAGCAAGACCAATGCTCCTCTTCCTCCTCCTCTGCCCACTCAACATGCAGACAACAAGGATGAAGACCTTTATGACAATCCACTTCCACTCTTGATAAATAGTAGACCATCATCTAGCTGCGCAGCTAATAAGCTTATCTGTCATGAGTGCATGTCTTCTTGTGAAAATCTAATAGCTGTATGACAAGAACTAGGAGGCACTTCTATGTCATTATCATCATCATCACCCACATAGTCATCATGTACAACATCGGGTTCAAGGCTTGCTCTCAAGCATCATGAGAGCCGACAGCCTATCCTTACATAGGTAGAAGGTGAGTGATATTTAATGTAAAATTAAGAGTGTTAGTTTTCTTACTGTTTTATAACTTGGCTTTCAAAAAATTGCATCGCTGTACAGTATGCCTTTCTTTCATGATTGGAGAAACTGTGTTTCAGCCTATCATCACAGGTAAGTGGTTTTTTAAAAGATGTAACAATGCTTCCAATGCTGTATTATGACTATGACCATAACACCGTATGCTATAAACATTTTATAACGATTTATTCATTAGTGTAAAGGCCAGGCTACTGTGAAACAGTCATATGGATTACTTTAGATAACCATAAAGCAATCATTTTGCTGCTTCTTTGTTATCGCTTCATGAATCATTAGATCTGTAAATAAATATAAAAATAAACATAAAAATGTGAATTTTTCACATTCTCTTTTCACATTTGATGTCTAGTATTAGTAATATGGATCACACCTACAGTATTTTGTATCATATAAGACATTATTGGCATAGGCACTGACAGGGGATTCATTTCGTAAACCGATGATGTAAACTTACTATCGATAAATACAATACAGTACTGTAAATGCATTTCCTCCTATGATTTTCTTAATAACATTTTCTTTTCTCTAGCATACTTTATTGTAAGAATATAGTATATAATACATATAAAATACAAAATATGTGTTAACTGACTGTTTAGGTTATCAGTAAGACTTCTGGCCAACAGTAGTCTGTTACTGGTTAAATTCTGAGGGAAAGCTGTACGTAGATTTTTGAGTGTGTGTGGGGGCAGGCACCCCTAACCCTTGCATTGTTCAAAGGTTAACTGTATCTTCTTTTAATCTTCCTGGAAGAGTCTCCAAGGTGACCGAGTAGAAACCCAGATTGTCTCTCAGCTGCCATTGGCACAGCCATGCATCTGCCCAAGCAGCTAATGGAAGAGCAGCAGTTTTTTTTCAATGCTATAAATTACTGCAGATGAATTCCAGCTCCAGGGTTGAGTGTAACCTGGGAGTTCCTGGCTGTCACTTCCTCTCTTTACTCTGGGCTCGGCTTTCCAAGCATGGGTCACAGCTGAAGAAACAAAGATACATGCAGATACAGCCAGGCACGGGCACATACACAGACAGACCCAGATGGCAATGTGGGGCAAGAGAATATTAGGACAGTCTTAAGGTAAAAAAAAAAAAAAGTTAAAAGCTGATTCTGAGAAGCTGAATCACTTCTGCCATATCTCATTAATGATTCTGTATTTGGTGTGTTCCTGATTCAGGATTCAACTGCCACAACACCACGCTGCAGAGAGGTTCAGGCTAGATGTCCCCTGATGTGAGCACAGGCTGTATATGTATGTTAAAGGCAGACTTGAACTGAGAGCAACAGGACAACGCTGAACTGGGACAGAAAATGGTTGTTTCTGGAAAATCCAGCAACATGACTGCCAGCCTACACTCTACACGGCTCAAGCTGGTGACTCACTTCATGACTTTCATAAGCTCTAAAATTCACTGATACAATTTAAATGAAGAAACTGAATAGCTGTGAGACAAAAGTAGACCTATACACTCTGTTCTCCCAGCTGTTCAAAACTTGCTTTTCTGAGGCCAAACTTTTTTCCCCAAGAGGCACCAATGATAGACAGGTGACGGTAGATTAAAATCAGTGCATTTATAAAATTATAAGATGTAGTATCTCATTCTTCTGTTGCTTCTTATTGATTGCCACCTAGAAGATGGTGGCATTGCTCTGTAATCTGAAATCAATAAAGAGAAGAAACCAGATATAACCTACAAAGTTTCCCTCCCTGGGCAAAGAGCCAAATATTTTAGAGCTGCATTTCCTGAAGGTAGTCAAATGTTCATCATAGTTTATCAAACAATATGGCAAGAAATTTCTGGCTTATTTCATGACATATGAAAGTAACAATAAATCCAGTAAGCTTCTATTTTAGCAGCTAAAAGGAAGAGAAAGTTTTACTTGCATAACAGCTTCTGGAGGAACTCCTATTAATAGTAGATTTGATTCCTGCTATCCATCCTGTATTCATGCAAAGCAAAATATCTTCTATAATCAAAATATGTTGCATCTATTTGGACAGGACCCAATTTGCTACTCATGAGACATATGGTGATAAAAGTGTGATAGATTATTTTGCTTCTTCATGGGTGTTTAAAAAGCTACTTTCACAGATAACTCACTTTAAAGAATAGTTCACTTCCCCCATGATTAAATATACATTTAAATGGCCTACTTTCATTATTTAAAAGGGCAACTGTAATTGACTAATAAAATGTAGCAATGGAGAGAAAAAGAAGCACTGTGTTTGAAAATGGCATCAAATACTTATATTTCTCTGAGCTCAGCAGACATTCACTTACACATGCATCAAGACATGGAAGGTGCATTCATAAAGAGACTCCTTTCCCTCAAATGGTATCAGCCTAAATCTTTAAAACATTTTTTTAAATGTTTTTATTCATTTTTGAGAGACAGAGAGAGACAGAGCATGAGCAGGGGAGGGGCAGAAAGAGAAGGAGACACAGAATCTGAAGCAGGCTCCAGGTTCTGAGCTGTTAGCACACAGCCCAACGCGGGGCTTGAGCCCATGAACTATAAGATCATGACCTGAGCCAAAGTTGGACGCTTAACTGACTGAGCCACCTAGGCATCCTGGTATCAGCCTAAGTCTTTAAAGTATATCCAGGAAAGAGGAAACTTTATATGATCCACACAAGGCTTGAAGATGTGGGAAAGACAACCCAATGATCACTAATTGGGAGTTATATTTTCTTAGAAAATTCCTTCAACATGGTAGAAACAAATGTCTTTGGCTTAAAACAAAGAGTAAAACTTGTTTTGCAGCAACATTTGGCATCATATTATTACCAAAAAAAGACCTTGTAAAATGAGGGTCTATGTCTGTCTATATATAGTATCTATATAGAGATGATTAGAGTCCACTGGCCAAAGTTACTAATGTCAAAGGGACTGAGATCACTTTAAGTGATTAGATTTTTCTAGCGATTCCAGGAAGGCTGACATAAAAAATATTCCTCTCATTGGGTCACTTTTTAATACCAAATACCAGAGCCCCGGTGTTGAAAATTAACCTAAGCCAGTTTGGCTTCTTAAAGGTTACTTGGTCTTTTGTAAACACTGGTGGTCCCTGGTGTTTAGAGCCAGATGGGATGTAACACTGACAGCAAGTCTTGGATAAAATGCAGCCGAGGTACAAACATTCATTAGCAAGCAAGTAGAAAAACAGTTTTCTACCATCTGCTCTTGTAAGCTCAGAGGAGTCCCCACTCAGTCTTGCGGTTCTCCTAAACAACCTTGCGTGGAAAGCTCTAAGGACAATGTACGAACAGTCCAAGGTAAAGCAGCCTACCTCCTAGTCAGGTTGGTCTCAGAGCCTTTGTGAAGTGTGGAGACGCGGAGCCAGACAGAGTCTGGTTCTGGCTCTGTAAGGCTGCTGGGCTTGCAAGTCTTTTTTATTCAAGGGTGATGGTTCCTATCCAATCTTCCCAGCCAACCACCTGTCTTGGCAGCCACTTATGTCACCATTATAAAATTATTTTCTAATTACCTTCACACGGAAGAGCACACCTTTGGTATGAATTTTGACAACAATATTGGAAGAGAATGGAGAGGCCCCCCCCCCCCCCAGAGAACAGACTCCTGAGTCGAGTGTTTTAAATGTCAACTAACTACCCTAGAATGTACAGTAAAGTTAACCTCACCCACGGGCAACACAATGTTGGCACTGATGCTAAAGTAAATTGCCGCACAGACAGCATAATGCTTCATTTCTGTGCTTTCCTGTTTACTTTTGTGCCTTTTTAAAAAAGACTTACCTGGAAGACTTGTTAAAACTTTTGTGCTTCTTTTAATCCATCAATGAGGTGAACAGACGACTCTCCTTAGAAGACCTCTTGCTCTTACTGTTGAATAGTTAGAAACTCTCTATAAAATAAGACATTCAAAAAGAATCCTAATGTGGGTGGTGGTGTTAAAGGATAACTGTGAAGATTTGTTATTCTTGAAGGGAGGGATAAGGTGAGCTAGAAAAATTTTAGTGCTCTGAAGGGGTCATTACGAGTCTATACAATTTATCTACGCACTCTCATATGTCTAAGTCATCACCTCTCAAATGACCTGGAATGTGTTTGATGACAGAATCCTTATTTTGAGGAAACCCTGTGCAGCGCTAAAACACACGTTGAGAAATGCTTGTAATAAACCACCCCAGACAGAATGAAGCTAAAAAGAACAGTTTCCACAGAAGAAGAGGTTTCCACATAAAACCTCTCTCAAGAATCCAACTTAGGATCTGGAAAACCTTTCTGTATCTGAAATATATCCTTTTTGCAATATTGTAAACCCATTTCTTGCTCTTCTGTTCTCAGTGGAGATGACAGCCATTTTCATCGTAAGGAATCATTATTCCCCTAGAGAACTTATTACAGTGTCCATCTACTTCTCCAACAGCAGTGGGTCCATTCATTAAATATATCTCAAGTTTTAGTCTCCAACAAAGAAGAATCATCTTTGTGGCTCTATGGGGAATGCCATGGTGCTTAGAGACTACTGTAGAGTCCCATGGGGGTTACGGTCTAAAACCAATGTATGAAGCAACACTCATGCACCATCAAGATTACCCCTGAAAATCCTTTAGAAAGGCTCCCTTTTGGAGAATGACATACCGTATTTCAGGAAGCCAAACCCTCTTTTTCAAAACTGGATCAAATGGCTATTTCTTTGATTGATTACTAAATGAAGTAAGATTCCTATAAGGAGGTCATGTTGTATGAAAAACACAAATCTTTAAACACTGGACTGCCATTCAGCACTGTAAGATGCTCAGACCATGAGGGCCCACAGGAACTGAGGTTGTCCGGGATAAGGACAAGTTCACTCCTTTTACCTTCTACTCTCTCCTGCGACTACACTTATTGAAGGCAAAAGCCAGATATTTATCTATACTGCTTAAGTGTGTATTCTCTCTTTTCTGGTTTTTGTTTCTTTTAATTTTTATTTTTTAGAGAGAGAGAGCATGTGCAAAAGTGCAAGTGTGGGAGAGAGGCAGAGGGAGACAGAGAGAGAATCTCAAGCAGGCTCCATGCTCAGCATGGGGCTCCAACCCACGACTCTGGGATCCTGACCTGAGCCGAAATCAAGAGTCAGTGGCTCAATCAACTGAGCCACCCAGGCACCGTGGGTTTTGCTCCTTTTAAAAATTTTAACTGATCCAGTTTAATTGATTTGTGTAAACACACCTAAGCAATATCATTTTTAGTCAAATTTAAAAGACAGCTACGTATGTACACATATACATATTTCTATATAAAACCATATAAATAAATATATTTTAATATAAATGTGCAGAAATATACACATAAATTTATACACATTTATATATTTAGTTTTTACATTTGACTAAACACAGGGCAGCATTTTTTCCCCTTAGGAGGTCACATCCATCACTTTTACCTCACTTTTGTAGGCACTTTAGGCAGCATATTTAGGGCTTAATAGGAACACTCTAAAGATCTGAGGAAAAACTGTTCGACAGCCCCCAAGTCCAGGACAGCAGTAGAGACACTGGGATAATGTATGTAGTGTCAGACAAACCACTTCTAACAAAATGACTAAGAATAGGAGGGAAAATATGTGTCTCCTGGGGCTGTGGAGTTACTGGCTGGAGCCAGAGAGCATTTTTGGGTGTGAATGCAGTTACTTAACTGACAATGAATCACTCCGCAGAGAACTTTAATAGGTCATTGGTGGAAGGGAAGAAGGTGATGCCTGTGTCTCCAAGCCTTCAGATGACCAGGGAGCACCTGCAGGAAAGTTAGGTGACGATTCCCCAAACACTGCATCTGAGCTCCACTTAGCACAGCATAAGGGATGGTCTGGCTCCCGGCTTGCAAGCACACAAGGTGGGTTTCTGTCCTACTCACCTTTGTACCTCAC